>NC_046165.1:87478383-87504778 GCF_011064425.1 Rattus rattus | reverse complement strand
AGAGACCCACAGGAAAGCTGGACATCAAAGAGCCACACACATTCTCTCATGGATTCTCATGGTTTTCCCAGGGTGAGATTCAGATGTATGTGGTAGTTAAAGGCATTTCTGGCTGAAGCTGGTTTTCCTATGTGACATTAGGAAACAGTTGTAATAAAAGAAAGTTTCAAACAGCAATCTGTTCTGATTCTGATGGCCACAAGTCTGATACTAGGCCGGAATTCTCTTCATAACTTTTGATAATTTTGAAAATAAAGGATAGATAGTATAATGTACTTGAATCCTAAAATACTGTGAAATATGTATTTCATAAATATGCATTACATGATATTCAGTTGAAATTGCTGGGAATTCTACTTTCTTCTATCCCTATAACCACTCTGCTCTGGACAGAATTACTAAAGAATATGATGACTTGGGCTGTGTGTGTCTGTGTGTGTGTGTGTCTTTGTGCGTTCTGTGTGTGTGTTTATGTGTGTCTGTGTGTTTCTTTGGGTATGTTCGTGTATTTATGTGTCTATATATTTATGTGAAAATGGAGGTTCTGTCAACTTATGGTATTTTTTCATAGTAGCTATTGTCCACAGTGCTTTATGAGGTGAAGTCTTTTACTGGCTTGGAAGTTGATAAGAAGACTTGGCCACCAAAATGTCTTTATCCCTCCTCTCTGATATTGGCCATGTGTATATGTACCTGGCTTTTGACATGGGTTGTACACACTGAACTGAGGTCCTTCTGTGTGCCTGACAAGCACTTTACCCATGGAGATATCTCACTGGCCCACACAGGGCAATCTTTTGCTGAATATTTCCTGAATCAAGATCTCACTAACTCATAGGTCTGCCTACTGAATTATTGATGAACATTTTCGAGGGAACATATACCCCTCTCCTCTTTTGGTTCCTGTTCTACTCCCCGACTACAAAATAAAGAAATGAATAAAATTGCCTAATTCCTACACAAACAACCCTTCAGAAATTTGAAAATGATAAATTCTTCCAATGAATCGGTTCTTTTGTCAGTTCTGTGTCAAACCATCCTGTGTACATAGGCCTAAGTGGAAGAGTAGATGAAATAACAGAATTACAACACCAACTCCATAGGGATAATATTTTTCTTTTCTTTTTAGAGCTAGACTGGAACCCAGGCCCCAGGCTTGCTAGGGGCAAGCGTCACCACTGAGCTAACTCTAACCCCCGGGATATCACTTTTATCAGTCTTCATCTCATAAGACAATTTCTGTCATTAATGCTTTCCCCATCACAAGATAACATATAGATTTGACCTTAGAAATTAGAAAGCCGGAGTTTGGTCCTTGAACTCCTATTTTCACAGAGGCACTGAAATATAATGTCTACTTAAGGATTTCCTAAAGGCAACGTGAGGTCCAAGTGTCTCTCCTGGATAGTGAAATTGGTATATTTAATAGATATTTCCCTGTCTTTTTAATTCGATGCTTTAGCAAAAAAGGAAGGAAGAAAGAAGAAAGGAAGAAATGACATTCTGTAGTCCTTGACACTGATACTTTAGATCATTTTTCTTACAAACTCCAGCTGGCTTTTTTGGCTAGAATAGGAAAATCGATTTGGTTGTTTACTGATTTTTTTTTAAATTCCCATTAAAAATTTCTGATGTTAATACTTTAAATAAACATGATTGATTAATATTTTTAAAAGAGGTAAAAACACTCAGAGACCTAGAAAACCATGGATGGGTTCCTCTTTAGTCAACTGGAGCCACAAAAATGTCAGAATCACACAGCCAATCAGAATTCACCTGATACCAGACACTACAGAAATGGTCTCATTTACATAGAAAGAATTGGCTGATGGGAAATGATAAGCAAAGTTGCTCACCACAACCACGAAAGGATTCTTCACAACTGGGCATAGTGACTCAAAGTGCCAATTTCAGTGCTTGGGTACATTCCTGTAGGATCAAGCCCACCCTGCTCCATCCAGCAAGTCCATGACATTTAGGTCTGCCAGATTATACTGAGAGATCCTGCTTTTCTTTCTATCTATTTTTTTAATATTTAATTTTTACTTGTGTGAGTACATTGCAGCTATCTTCAGACACACCAGAAGAGAGCGTCAGATCTCATTCCAGAGGGCTGTAAGTAGCCATGTGGTTGTTGGGATTTGAACTCAGGATCTCTGGGAGAGCAGTTGGTGCTCTTAATCTCTGAACCATCTCTCCAACCCTTGACAGATCCTGTGGCAACATACTGACTAAAACTCTTTGTACATTCCATCCAAGGGTTATTATTTCCAGGCTTGAATGACAATGGTACATTTATAACTTAGATGAAGTTATTTCATAAGTGACACTGGTCTCAGTTATTGAAGTGATGGGTGAACTATCAGAAATAGAAGGATGCTGCAGGCCACTGGATATCTATGCAGGATAGCAGTAGATGTAGTTGCACTTTTTATTCTTATATATAATTATACACATAGTTTTCCAAACCTATTTATTTTTATTTTAGTTTGTTTAAGATTTATGACGTATACAGCATTCTGCCTGCATGCAGGCTTGCAGGCCAGAAGAGGGCGCTAGATCTCACTATAGATGATTGTGAGGCACTATGTGGTTGCTGGGAATTGAACTCCAACCTCTGGAACAGTAGCCAGTATTAACTGTGGAACCACCTCTCCAGCACCATTACTACTACTACTTCTTCTTCTTCTTCTTCTTCTTCTTCTTCTTCTTCTTCTTCTTCTTCTTCTTCTTCTTCTTCTTCTTCTTCTTCTTCTTCTTCTTCTTCTTCACTTCTTTTCTTCTACTTCTTCTCCGTCTTCTCCTTCTCCTACTCCTCCTCTGCCTTCTCCTTCTCATTCTCCTTCCCATCCTCCTCCTTCTTCCTCTTCCTCTTCCTCTTACTCCTCCTCCTCTTTTTCTCTTCTTCTTCTTCTTCTTCTTCTTCTTCTTCTTCTTCTTCTTCTTCTTCTTCCTTCTTCTTCTTCTTCTTCTTCTTCTTCTTCTTCTTCTTCTTCTTCTTCTTCTTCTTCTTCTTCTTCTTCTTCTTCTTCTTCTTCTTCTTCTTTTTTTTTTTTTTTTTCGAGCTGGGGACCAAACCCAGGGCCTTGCACTTGCTAGGCAAGCGCTCTACCACTGAGCTAAATCCCCAACCCCCATTACTTCTATTCTAATCTGCCTGGTGTCTCCAGTAATTTTCTTATGAATGTTCTCTTGGCATGATAAAGTTTGGTCTTACCCTGTGCACTCAGAAGGGACACACATCTGCAATGACATGTTCATTTGGGGTTTTGTATTTTGTAATCGAAGATCTTTTTGTTTGTATTTAGCATGGAACTGTCTATGTAAACAAGGATGTTCTACTCCCTGCCTCTGCCCTCCTGCTTGAACTCTTGAACTAACAGTGGACCACCACCATGAAAGGCACTTTCTTCTTTGTGTCCTAAAACCACAAAAAAAGCAATTAAGTGCCTACTAGGGCGTTATGAAATATGCTGTCACCTTAGATGATTCACTGCATGGTTGGGTATTTTGAGGCATTGTTCCATTGGACTAGACAGAAGACTCTGGCATGAATTTTCTAATGGCGCTAAGTGCCCTTTCATTTTTCTGAAAGTCCTTTGGACTTATGCCAGAGTGAGGGATGTGCACGAATCTCACTGGAAATTAAGTGTCCGTTTCCTTTAAAGCTGAGGTTGGGTTTCTTTTGAGAGAGGAGTGCTTGTGACTGGGATGATTCAGGTCTCCTCCATCCAAGGCAACTGTGGGAGAAGACATCGCTCAGGTGCACTAAATTCTTACTTCCACAAGGTGGCACCCCATACCTAGTAATCCATATCCGCATTTCTTCAGGACAAGCGCAAAAGGGCCATTGGCCAGAAGGGGTCAGAACAACATCACTCTTTCCCCTTTTACTGAGCACTAAGTGGTGATCGCCCTTATAGACAGCAGACTGCTGTGGTCAGAATGGAGGAAGGTGATAATTTAAGGCCCGTCACTGTAGGAATTAACAGTTGACATTTTTATCCGCAGATAGTATAATAACATTTATGAAAATTCCAAGGATATAATCATTAAGGAAAATTTTCAAGCTGATTGCCCATTAATTATTATATATCAATTGTATAAAAAAAATCAAAGAAAAGCTATTGCTAAGGAGTACTGATCAAAAAGACTGCATGTTTTTATTTTTTCATTTTAATTTGTTTCAAACGGTGTGTGTGTGTGTATCCTACATTTTAAACTGATGTGAACAACGAGAAACTGTCCAGAGGGATAAAAAGAAATGATAGAAGAGGTGAGGAAAGGAAGGACAATGGTATTGAGAGGCAGAGATAGGCACAATATATGGTATATGCATATATGAAAATTAGACACACACACACACACACACACACACACACACGCTTGTGCAATAGCAGCAAGGTCCTCAGCAGGTATAAGAACTTGCTGCACTAGTGTGATTATCTGAGTTCGATACCTGTGACGCATGGTAGAAACATGAACTGAAAATTGTGGCACATATGTGCACAGACACACACACATATCCACTGGCAAAGAAAACTTTGAAAATTCATAAGCATTTGACTTTAGAGGCACAAGGATCAGGAGTTGGGAATGAGGTCACCCAACATTCACTTACCTCAGAAAACCCAAGAACCGAGATTGAGCTAAGCTAACGAGTCTGATTAAAGTGTGGAAAATGTAAGAAAAAAGAATTTTAATGTGCAAGTATTCATGGCATAAACCACAACAAATATTACATTAGAAATATCAAATTGCTGGGCATTTATATTATTTGAAAGAAAGTAACAAAGAAGCGAAAAAAAGAGAGAAAAGAAACTAAATGACAAAATTATGAAGGGAAGTAGAAGCCATCAAAATGAAGACATGGAGTGAGAGAAAATGGGCTGGGGTGCCATGCTTGAAGGAGGAAAAGACTTTAGACTCTCTGCTCTGATGAAGCTGACTAAGGTGGTGCCTGCGGGTCCTTCACAGGCGCTTTTGCCCTGCCTGCTCAGCTTGGGCACAGTTGTTTGTCCTCTTGGATCCTGTGCGGATTCCAGGTAAGGCGGGCAGTGGGAGAGCCAGGTCTCAGCTAACTGGCTAAGCTGCTGTGCTTCAGAGCACAGGGTGCTTTGTTGCAGCTTGAGCAGGAGCTCCTGAGTCTGCACAGCCGCTGCCACAATGTTTCCACCTCACTCCTGCTTTCCTCCCTGTGAAATCCCCTCCTGAGTCATGTTTGGTGCCTGCTGTTGTCCTGAACTGCAGCCAAAGGAAAACAAGCTCGTTCCTGAAGAACTATTGCTGAACAGGTCCTCTTCCCCATATCCTAATAACTTTTCTCTTCCATTACCTATGATGTGGGCTACTTATTAAAAGTAGTTTGCAAAAAACTTTGCCTCCATCCTGCTGTAGTAGAAATAAGGAAAAAGCAAGCAGGTCCTTTTGTACAAAATATTTTATCAGAGGTCTTAAGCTCCTCAGGCTTCCTCAAAGAAGCTCTGAAGGCAATTTTAGGAAGTATCTAATAATATTGTATGTGTAACAGAAGAGAGGCACTTGGGTCAACTAAAATCCAACTTTATTAGTCTGGTCTCTTAGTCTTCAGTGCATCTATCCAGGCTCTTCTGGCTTTTAGAGTCTCTGGGAGAAGTGATGTGTGATTCTCACAGGAGGACTGACTGTGTATGTTACCAGTACGTTTTCCCTTGCAGCTTTTATTACACTTTATTTGTTCTCCATGTTTCCTGTCTTAGGTAATATATGCCCAGGGGAATTTCTTTTCGACTCCAGTCTATTTCATACTGTGTGCTCCTTTTACTTTGATAAGTCTCTTGTTTAAGTTAAGGACATTTTCTTCTATGATTTTGTTGAGAATAGTTTTTTTTGTTTTTGTTTTTGTTTTATTTGCCTTTGCCCCGAGTGTATTTTCATCCTTCCTATATACTTTATTGTTTTTATCATTATATTATTATATTTGTTATTTTGCAGGAAAATCCTATTTCTTGGATGTTTTCTTCCAGGATTGACTTCCTTCCTTCCTTCCTTCCTTTCTTCCTTTACTTTTCCTTTATTCCTTTCCCCCCTCCACTCTTTTCTTCCCTTTGAATTTAACATTTCCCTCTATCTATGTATCCATTCCTTCTATCATCTCTTCAATGCCTGAGATTCTCTATTCCATCTGTTGGAGTCTGTTATTAAGGTCTGCCTCTGAGAGACTATTTGAGTTCCTACATTTTACTCATCCACATCTCTCCATTTATGTTTCCTTCATTCATTTCCTTTCACAGTTAGTGTTTTCACACATTTCTTTATTTTTCTCTTTAAAGACCTCTATCATATTTGCAAATGCTGTTTTACAGTCTTTTTTGTTCCTGTTCTTCAGTCATGTTGACATATTCAGGGCCTTCTGTGATAGTGTTGATGGGTTCTAATAAAGATTTTAATGTCATGGCTGTTACTGGTTGTGTTTCTATGCTGGTCTGTAGGTATCTGGGCTTGGGAAGATTGTAATTCTAGGTGCTGGATCTGGTTTTGTGTGGTGGAAAGTATTTGATCTCAACCATGGATTTCTACCCATCCTTTGTCCATTTAGTTTCTGGATAAAAGGTGCACACAAGCTTTATGTCTATGATAATCCTTAATTAGCACAAGAACTGGGCAGATAGCTATCCTCTATACTATTATGCATATTTCGCCAATGATTCCATTGTATAATTTGCCATGGTTTTGTCTGGGCTGCTTTCACTCCAATTAGCCCACTCACAGGGCCATTATTTAAAGATTCTTACCTCATGGTGGCTTCTCCTCTATTTACGTTCTTCTTTCTACCCCTGTCTGGTCACCTACAAGCTGGGACCACCAGGGAACACCTGTCTTAATTCTGCACAGCTTTTGACTATAGGCTTTTTAATTTACAATTCAGAAATAACTTGGTGGTAAGGTCACATAAGAGTATGCATTGGTGTTTTCTTTCTTTCGCTTGTTGTTATTGTTGCTGTTTTTAATTTGTCTTTGTCTGTTTGGTTGGTTGGTTGGTTTTTGAGACAGCGTTTCTCTACTGTATTAGCATTTTCAAAAGCCAGTTGCTTGATTAAGATATCTGGGGTCAGAGAAAGGCCTGAATGTTAGTATTCTGCTAGCAGCCTTCTGATAAAGATGTAGAACTCACAACTCCCACTGCACCACACCTGCTTAGAGGGTGATACGCCCTCACCTTAATGATAATGGACTAAACATCTGAACCTCTAAGCCAGTCCCAATTAAATGCTGTCCTTTATAAGACTTTCACTGGTCATGCTATATGTTCACAGCACTAAAACCCTAACTTCACCGTCCTCTGAAGGATTATTTCCCCAATGTAGGGGACTGCCAGGGCGTTCAGACAGGCATGAAGATCTGAGTTCATGGTCAATCTACACAGCAAGATCCAGGACAGGCAAGCTGAGGCAGGGAAGGAGTTGGAAAAGAGGAAGCTAGTGATAATGGAATAGAATGAGGTGAGCAATTCCAGCACCTCCGAGCAGCAGAAGTCAGCAGCTTTGCCCACAAAGCCCTGGCTTTAGAGTACAGAATAGAAGGGACTACCGGACAATTGGTGCTGGTTCACTGGAGCTAAGAAATTAGTGGTGACTAAAATGAGACCAGCATCAAAGTGGTAAAATCTTACGGGGAGTGCTTTTTGAGAGCACAAAGAAGCTGTGTTATAGAAAGAGCCAAGGTTGTACCTGGTGCTACAGCTCTCCTTGGTAAAGTCTAACAGTCACCCAGTTGGTACTGGTTTTGAAGACACGAAAGGGTCATGAAGAGTAGGTGAGGCCTGACACTGTGAGATGCCATGGAAGGCCATTAGTGAAGGTGATGGCTCCATGTTTCTTGATGGCCCAGGACTTAAGAGGTCATGCAAAGAATCTGGGACTGGGCACCATGAAAAGAGCCTATGGAAGGCTCTTGGTGAAGCCTAGTTGCAGTGAAAGACCCCAGTTCATTGGAAATTCCAGTGCCACTGGATGATCACCAAGAACAGAAGCATCAGTGGTATGGATCAACCTGAGGTTAGAGTGCTACAGAGGTTAGAGCTGGAGACGTGACCCCAACTCTTCGGAGGAGCCCAGATCATGTGTGGGTGGCAGATATTGAAGGAAGAAGCTGTAACATTGAAGTCGCCTTGGAGACATACAGATGTTTGAGACGCCAGAGCCATGGACTCTCTACTGAGGAAAGCTGCTAACACGGAGTGCAACCAGCACAGCAGGAAACTTTTCTTGCAATCAACAAAGATCAAAAGGGAGTTGGAGATCTGAAGACCACGTTGACATCAGACATGGAGATGCAGAGTTTAAAGTTTACCCAGCTGGGTTCCTGTCTAGCATGGGTGTTACAGCTAAGTGCTTGGATCAATCTCAGATGAGACGTTCAACTTTACACTGAACATTTTTAAGACTGCTATGAACTATGGGAATTCTGGAGGTTGACCAAATGGATTTGGCATTGTGCTATGTTTAGATGTGGCCCCCATAGTCTCATATGTTTGGACAAGTCTCTGGAAGCCACAGAGTGGAATGTGAAGGTTTGTATATGCTTGGCCCAGGGAGTGGTACTATTATGAGGTATGGCTCCTTTGGAGTAGGTATTTCCTTGTTGGGTCAGGTGTTTCACTGTGGGTCTGGGCTTTAAGACCCTCATCCTAGCTGCCTGAAACTGAGTATTCTGCTAGCAAACATCAGATGAAGATGTAGAACTCTCAGCTCCTACGGCACCATATCTGCTTAGATGCTGCCAGGCTCCCACCTTGATGATAAAGAACTGAAAATCTGAACCTGTAAGCCAGCTCCAATTAAATGCTGTCCTTTATAACATTTGTCTTAGTCCTGGTATCTGTTCACGGCAGTGAAACCCTAACTAAAAACTTCACATAGATGCCTGGAAGTTTAGATAATTAGCATGCATACCCCATAAATGTGTCCCTCCATATCTCAAGAAACACTTTGTTCAGGTATGAGCCATTGCAACTAATGAGGAACACAATGAAGGACAAAAGTCCATGGTAGGGGCTGGAGAGATGGCTCATCATTTGAGAATTTGTTTCTCAAAAGACCTGCAGGGCACCTAACAATCCTCTGTCACTTAAGTTCCAGGTGAAACACAATGACCTCTTCTGGCCTTTGGGGAATAGCATGCACAGACCTACAGAAGGCAAAACACTCATAAATATAAAATAAATCAACAACAACAAAAACAAAAACAAAAGCACCCAAAGGAGGGAAAAACAAAGGAGAAAACTCATAGGGCACCTTTGCCTGGATATTTTGTCCAGCTTTTAAAGAAATCTAGAAACTGAATTGTAAACTATGTGGTCTGCTTGAGTTGAAATCCCAAATGGAACATAGTACATTGTCAAGAACAAAAGTCATCATCCTAATCAAGAAGAACAAGACAACAACCAACCATAAAAACCCTATCCCCTGAAAGGTCTTGCAATTTATTATCTCCTCTGTGCAGTTACAATTGATATCATGTTTGAAGGAAACCAAAAGCAAGCAATTCTGTTTCATGACTGCTTCTATACTCCCTATAATATTGTTTTATTTCCTGGGAGATACTACAGAAAACCTGATGAATATTCCATTAATATGTTCAACACTCTCATCCACAAAAGAGTATATTTTAGCGGTAGCTAAATATTTGATAAGGATACAGCATTGATAATTTTTTCATCATGAAGTTGGTATTCAGAGTTGGACACACAATCTACACTGAAAGTACAATCGTCTTTGTATCTCAGTCTGACTGGGAAGTCATTATGATGCCCAATCCCTGTGAGAATGCAGAGATCCATCTCTGCCTGAGAGCTGTGGGATTTCAGATGGTTACATCACACCTCAATAAAGAAGGTTCTTAAGAGTGACGAGTTCGAGATCACTGTTTGATTCACAAGGATACATTCAATTTACTCAAAAGTAACAGGACACAAGGATTCAGTATCTGCAGTGTGGATGGTCTTGCTGGCCTCCTCACAGAACCTCTTTCCCTCCTCACAGGATGCTTGCAGTTCAGTCTGCTCCACCAGCAGTTTTCTGTTCTCATTCATCAAAATCCTTACATTGTTCTTCAATTCACTGCATTCTCTCAGGAGGTGGGAGTTTCTGATGCTGAATCAAAAACAAATAATGGTAAATCCCAGGCAGTTTCTATTTGCCTGCCACTCCTGCACGTACAATCATCCCTTCAAGGGCCCCATCCCCAGGCATCTCCAGACTAGAGCCACAGTTTACAGTTAGCACCAATTAGAGGAGGTCAAATCCCGAGTCCGCACTCCACGGGAATCAAAGTACTTCAGAAACTCCTGACACTAGAGGGTGTATGCACATCAAAGAAGAGGAAATGGTGCATATGGGTGCTTATGTGTCCATCGTATTCTAAAGCCATTGGCAGGTGGAGGGCCAATCCCCTCTGAGGGCTGATAGAAGACCCAGCAGCTATACAATCTCCCCATGTGTTTCTCATGGATCCCAGATCTTTTTTCAAAGTCATAGCTGGACAGAAGTATTCCCCGCCTAGTGCTGGGGTCTCCTTTCTGTCAGTGACTCACCGGTAGGAATTGTTCTCTTGTATGAGCTCCTTGTACTTCTCCATGGCATCACTTATCCAGTTGGTCATCTTATGCATATCCATCATTCTCATCTCATGTTGGGATTTAAGCATTGGCAATTCAACACTCAGCCTGTGTTAGGGCATGACCCAAGGAACAAATAACTGTCTGAACTCATGATTGCAGAATTAGGTGAAGTGTAAATAAAAAATAGCCAATAAAAAATTCAAATTCAAGGAATGGGGGCTAGGGAAGAAAGTGGAAAACTCAAAGACCACAGCAAAAACACAACAGTGAGACTCAAACCATAACTCTTCCATAGAAAATATTTCTCTGCAAATCAGCATGCATTTGTTTTGAAATAAGGACTCCTTAAAAGGCTGGTGAGATACGGTCCTACAAAGACCCTCTGTATAGGAGGGGGAGAGCCTGAGAGCTGCATGTTTGGGAATAACAAGTGCCAAGCATTTATTCCCACAGTGACCTTTTCTAGGTCACAATAAACCATCCTTGGATAGTTAAAAAAAGAAAAGAAAGTTCAAAGCAGGAAAATAAATAAATAAATAAATAAATAAATAAATAAATAAATAAGTGAAATCAGAGTGTTCTCTGGACTACCTAAGCCCAGGATATACCACAATCTTGCCCCTTCCTATTGGTGCTGGTTAAACTTATTACCCTGGGCATTGGACGGCAGAGCCAGGGGACCAATGGAGGGAGCGGACCTTCAAGATCTGGCCAGGTCAGCATGAAGGAATTGAATAGCTGTGTAAGAAGTGTAAGATGTTTCCTCCAGTCTGTGCCATAGCCCTGGGTCCAACAGAAAGATGTGATGACATTTCTCTTGATTTGAAAGCAGGGATTCTCAATCCTTGTTACAAGACTCCCAGAGGCCGTAACTACTTTTTACAGGGAAGAGGATTTATATCACCTCCTCCCCTCAGGAGAGTCCTATGTGCCACCAAGGTATACAGAAGGAGCACAGTGCTCTGTTGATCAATGACGGCCTCCACGGACTCATCACTATCATGACCTGCAAACTGTTCATCAAACAAATCCTCAGACCCCATCAAAGGTCCCAGACTCCCTGATCCTGAGCAAAACACTCACAAATACTTTCCCATCCATCCATACATACCAACCCATATACAAACATAATTAGAATGCCAACTTTATCATGGAGGTGCCATAGAATCAGTGTATAACGACCTAAATCAGAGTAAGAGTGAGGACATTCAGGCTTTTCATTCACACACTTAGATGCAGCAAGGGTGACCAGGTCCTTCCAGCTGTTGAAAAAAATCCAATCCAACTCCAAGGAGCTCAGGGTCAAGTACAAGAGAGGTTGACCCTAAACACACAGCACCTGGCTTATCTCACAGGCCAGCACCTGCCAAGGCTCCTTAAAGTCCAGGATGAGAGGGGAAACACTTTCCTGATGTGAGGAAATCTTGGCTTAGCAGAGAGAGCACAGACAGTCAGTGGGTTACAGGGCATAATGACTACCTGTAGTTCAAACCACCATTGACATAAAGGTCCAGGATTCGAGAAAGTTCATCCCGCTCGATTTTACACTTCTGGATTTTGAGTCTTAGTTCCTCCAATTTCTTTATACGCTTTTCATGGTTACTGATGAAATTTTCTGATGATGCCTTCCGAATAAACCCTGTAGATAGATGAACACAAGTGAGTGTACATAGTTGATAGCCCATGGGTAGAAGAGACCACTCTGAGTCTCAATAAGGAGGCTGAGGAAGAGGAAAGGCTGGGGACTTGGTGAATCCTGAAAGAGAAGAAAAGCTCTCTCTAATGTGGACTCTTGAGCTATTTCCCTCTTCCCACCTCCATTGCCATACGTAAGCCTCACTCACTATTACAGGATCCCTCAACTGAAAGATAGACTCTACCTCAGACATAAAGATTTGGGACATTGTCAGCAGATATCAGACGTGGAGCAGGTAAATCCTGGAGCTCACAGCACCATCAAACCCTAATCGTGTGTTCAAGCTTAAAGTGTCTGAGACCTCAATTCATGACTGGGGGTGCATCCTTCCTTGTTGTTGTCATCACAGACTTAGGAACCTACAGTCATCTAGAGGATGAAGTGCTTCAGCACCCAACCATGAATGGGCACATTGTTATCCTCACAGGGCTTCCTCCTGGCACTCCTTGGCAGTAGAAATTAAAAAGCTCATAGAAAAGAAGCTGCAGGCCTGCCAATTCCTGGCTCTCTGTCAAATTAATCATCAGGACTCTTGACTCTTGGTCTGCCATTGACAAATTCCAAGGCTCCTGCTTGTAAGGCCGACTCCTGAAAGGCTCAGCTCAAACCTCCCTCCTGGAGGAAGTTCCCCAACTCTACCCAGGACTCACTGTGCCTTCCCCAGAATGATTTCATTCCTCCATACTTACAAGACAGAAGGCCAGCTTTCTTCTGCCTCGGTCTGGTCTCTCCTTGGTCTCCCCTCTCCTTCTGAACGAGCTTGAGCAGCTGGTGAAACATGCCTGTGTGTGAACCCAAAAGGCACTGAAGGAATCCCACAGGCAGTTGGTGTCACCACAACACTGGTGACGTCACAGAAGACTCTAGTGCTCTCTTAGATACAAGAGATTGTCCAAGGAAGAGATTACTGATGACGTCACTGGGAAGTTCTATGGCCTCCCTGCTACCCAGCTCTCCCAAAAGCAACCAATTTCTATGGGGCCCTTTTCTGCAGCCTCTCCTGTGACCCAGGGAATATCCTTTGGCAACTTCTCCTCCAAAGTTAGATATTTCTCTCTGCTTCATCGGATGTCATCAATGCTTTTGATGGGGAGAGTTGGTTACAACCCTGAATTGGATAAGAGATTTTTGTTAGCACCCAAATCTCTAGGGACCATAAATGAGGGAGATTTCTCTCAATAATAAATCTACACCTGAGACAATGCACATACATACAGTCCAATTCCCAAAGTTTCCCTGTTTCCTAGAGGCCAATATATTTCTCCTATACTTTTAATTTTATAAAACCTGAATAATATTTGCTTACTGTGCATTCCTTGATAGCCAGCACTATTTCCACATACACGTCCATGTATTTCACAAAGTCAATGGTTTATAATCCTACTTTTTGCAATAAAAACTCCCTTTTCTTGGGAATATAGGGGATCAACTACAGGGCAAATATAAAATCATAAATTTCTGTCCCTTCTTTTACATATTAAGTTGGACATCATCCCTTTCTCAAATATAGCCAGACAATTAAATTGGTCATCAGTGAGTAAAGGTCAACCTGGACTGCGTGTTCCTACATTGTAGCCCGATAGCCATCACTTCTCCAATATCTGTCTTCCTTAATTTCCAAGTCCAGGCACGAGGATATTGGGGGTTGCCCCTTGATACTTTACTCCTAGCAAACATAAGAATCAGCAGGATGGGCAGGGAGTCGAATGGCCTGAGGTCAGGTTAAGCCTCAATTTTAGTGGGTCCATAAGTTCAGGGGAAAGTCCATTTGGCATTGTCATCTGTGGCTTCTGTGTTCTTATCCCAGGTGTGCTCAGTCTGTGCTATGACGCCTCCTAACCTCACAGATGTAAGAGTGAAAATCACGTCTGTCTTTTCTGGGAAGGGCTCTGCCTTTGACTCCCACCTGGAGTTGGACAACATCGCTATGCAAAGCTCAAAACAGAGGGGTGGAGATGGTGGACGCCTTAGAAGTTTAGGGTCATTTCTTCCAAATAAGGCACATATTTTTCCAATGTAATTTTTCCTTTGTTCTTTCACTAATGGTGGCTGGCTTCTTTCCTGGCCTGAAGTATACTGGAGTCCAATCTTTTGGATGACTGAAGCATCTTTTTTTGAGATGACAGGCCCACCAAGGGGCCTGCTGCATACAGGCTCCTATCACCAAGGAAGTTGTTGCTACAGAATCATGGCATGGCGGCAGCAGCACACGATCTCTCACAGTCTTCTCTGCTGCAATTGCTAAAAGAATAATAGGGTTGTTTGTTTGTTAATATTTTATTGGAAATACCTACAATGCTGGTCAGAGTTGATACATGCCTTTAATACCAGCACCCATAACGTTTTTTTTTCTTTTTTTTCTCTTCTTTTTTTGCAATTGTTATTAGAATTCCCATTGTTTTCTTTGTAATTGTCTATTTGCTCTATCTCACCTAGCAAGGCCCTATTCTTCATGGAAAGATTTTCCTCTTACCACCCAAAACGATTTATTGAATCATAAGGAAACAGGCATGAAGAAGCTGGCATGGTATGGTCTCAGGTAATCAACTCATCATGAGTGCAGGCATCCACACCTGCTTTGATCACCCATGATCTGTTTGAGATGCCCGGAGTGGGCAAAGACCTCTGCAGAAGGCCTCCAGTTGGGTAGCAGAGAGTTAACTTCCTGAAATAATGGCTGCCCCGCAAGGGAGGCTGGCCATCTTGTAATCCCAAAAGCTATCCCGGCCTTCCGGGGCAAGAAGCATGATGGAAGACATAGCCATCTTTTGGTGACTTTGTTATTTCCCCTCATCTCCCCTTATTGTTTTATTAATAACAATAAATTATTGTCTAGGCTGGTCACAGGTCTCTGTCATGACGTCCATCTGTTGTGGCTCCTGGAAATGGGTTCCTCTATGTCACAGCCTTATCCGAAGGGTAACCCTATCGCACCGGGCCCCATGTCTTAGATTGGTCTGTGCATCTTGAGGAACCTTGCCTTCCCGTCTCTGGATACCAGCGCCATCTGTGTGACAGTAACTGTTAAATGACCTAGGGCTAACTCTATAAAAGAGGCCAGCCATAAAATGAGTTTGGGGATATCATGATCACCCTATCGCATGCAATGAGGAAACCTCAGCGATGTGAAGGGCTGATCAAAAGAATCATTGAGTCTCTCATCCCAGTGCAATGGATCCACAGATCCATGAAGAGCAGAGAACTCAAATTCAAAGAGAACTCAGATGTGCAGGAGCAGGGAACCAGATACTAATTTTTGAGGATAGATAACCAAATTTCAGGGAGGCCCTTGTTCAATGGCCACAAGTGCTTGAGTGAACAACGACCTTGTCACATTTCTGTTGAGATCTGAGTTTGCAAACCAACCATAGCATGAACACTAATCCACAGCATAGGGCTGACCAAACAGAGCCACTCCCGATAAGTAGTGGGCACCTCATCTGGTTCTCCTCAGCTGTTACCATCAAGGGCCCATGGTCAAGCCACTCCTATAATGAAATTTAGAATTTCCCAATTGTTAGTAACTACTCCAGAAAGTTCACCCACTGTGCTTGCCTAACAATAGATTGGGGGAGGGTAACTCCAGACACTGTAGACACAATGTCTGTAGCAGTAATGGCTGCTAAAATAGCAGCAAAAATAACAAGGTCTTTCCCAGGACAGTTCAGGATCTCTGGAACAACCAGCAGGCAATGGAACCATGTCTGAGATCTGCACAACCAGGACAGAGTTCCCCAGTCCACAGCAGCTTTACGCAGGTGGCATTCCTGTGAAGCTATAGACTGCAAGATGACAACACCAGTTAAGGCAGCAAGAGTCACCAGGGGAATGAAGGGGGCAAGGGTAATGGAGTCCAGTCTTCCCCATCAAGCAGCAGTGCACAGAGGGTCTGAGAGTAGGCCACAGTGGGACGGGAACACGCAATGGTAATGCTGACTGTAGCAACGCCAAAATCTCTGTGATGACAAAAGATGAAGGGGAATCTTCCATCTTCCTCTCAGGGCAGAGGAATGACTCCAGGGACCCGAATCACGAGAGCTGAATCTTCATGCAACCAGGATCAGCAAGTCTCACCAACCACCTCTGGCAGCTGGCACACTCTTGTAGCATCCTGTAGAAAAAACACAAACATTCCCTCTTCCCCATATAAAATATCTGAACAGGATCATGCCAATACGTGAATCTTTCTATTTCACCTAGTCAGAAGTATGCCTAGTTGTAGGGTGCCATAAACTTTGGCATCCAAATTTTAAAATTGAAATAAAAGGAGCATTATTTAGCATACAGGGATAACTCCCCCTTTTTATTTATTAAGATATAGTAAAGATATAATTTATTAAGGTAAGTCCTCGAGGATTAAATTGAGGACACTGAGCACTTGTATTTATAAATTGACTTGTATACCAAATTATTGTCTCTAGCATTATTGTTTTGGATATATAAAGAATGAGATTTTTTGACTAATTGTTCTTATGTAAGGCCTATAATCTGTCTGGTGTCATTGTCCTCCCTTGTTAAGGAGTCTAGGCAATCTAGTTTGAGTTCTTAATTGGCCTATAAAGGAACAGTACTTAGTGTTCTTAACCACTAAGCCATCTCTCCAGCCCCTCACCAGCTTTATTTACCTAAACATAAGCATTAATTAGAAATGCCAAATCCTGTAAATATTGTCCAGATTCAGTCGTACTAGAAATCCCTGAGCTGGCAGGGCGAGGCTGGGAATTTAAAGTAAGCAAATGGAGTCTTCCTCTTTTCATATCAACTCCATTACCATTTTCAAAGAGCTGGGTCTATGGTTTTGTTTAGTTGTCTGAGCCAGAGCACTGAAAGGACAGTGAGTTGTCAGACAATTCACACTGAAATCATCACTCAC
The DNA here is from genome assembly GCF_011064425.1 of Rattus rattus. NCBI lineage: Eukaryota > Metazoa > Chordata > Mammalia > Rodentia > Muridae > Rattus > Rattus rattus. Next base: position 87,487,609 of record NC_046165.1, on the reverse strand, counting down.
TGATTTTAAGTAGAAAACCTGCCTCTAATAAAGCATTAAGTAATTGAAATCAATTGTAAAGCACAAGCCATACATTGGCTATCAGTATGTGAATTGAAAGCTTGATTTAAAAACAGTGGCTAAAGCACGGAATTTAATAATGTGTTGAAGCAACAGAAACTCAAGAGAATAAACAAGTGATCTAATCATATATGTAGCCTTTTCATTAGATGAACCACCTATAAATACAGTAAGCGCATTTTCTATGGGTAGCATGTACAAATTTAAAATAATATAATATAAAAATATAAAAGCATGTAAAGAGTAAAATTATCAATTTTGTCTGAAAAATTTGTATATGTAATAGGCCAAATATCAGTATTTTGTAATAACCAATTTGACTGTTGTTTGGAATAAGGTATGTTTCACCAGGTTTCTTTTTAAAATACTTCCATGACTCTAGCCTACAATTTTGTATTAACACAACTGAAGCTTTATCTCCAATGTGGATAACAAAGACCTAAGTCCTCTGGCAAGGTGAGGTACTTAGCCAATTAACATATCCTTAGAAGCTTAAAATTAGTTTTAAATATTCTTTTCTGGAGTAGTGTAACAGCTACTCCCCAAATACTAAAGCTCATTTTGAGAGCAAAGTTTGTAGTAAAAATTTCCATATACACTGAAAGATTTAAAGTTCTAACTTCTTACATTGAAGAAGTGACAAAATTACATAATACAAGGCTATTAGCCATTCTTTTGTAAAATGATTTTTAATGATATCACTTTATGGGCTCTCAAAAAAATTATAATCAAGCTCAGGAAATAAAAAACTCAAAATCAATCCTCTAAATCTATCTTGAAATGGCAGTTGGAGTAAACAAACTGGCTGTAGTGCTCTCACAAGTTCCAAAACCTCATCAATCCTTTGTAAATCCTGTAACAATCTCTACCTGTTTGATTTTTTCTCAATTACGAATAAGTTTGAGTTAGTCAATGTAACACTGGAAATCCTTAATCAAATCCTTAAGTTCTCCTTGTAACACCAGAGCACAACCACAACTTTGGAAAGTCACCTGAGTTTTGAGTATGTGATGAGGCAGCTGTTCTTGGGGCAGTGGAATTAGCATCAAAATACAGATAGCTTCAGGGCAAACCACAACTTTGGAAAGTAAAACTCAACCTCTAACAATCTAGTCTCCAAAATCTAGTCTCTAAGACACTGAGTCTATCCTTCATGTTACAACGTTTGACTGCCAATTCCTACATATGAACGCACGATGGTGTAGTCTCCAGTACCTCAACAAAGAGACATTGTCCTAAATTTTTTTAGAAGCCTGGTTTCTAGAATAAGAGTTCCATAAAAATATTAGCTCAATTTAGACCTATTTCCCTAGTTTTAGGGCTCATGCCACATGTTGTCTAGAATGACTCCATCCAAATTACCAGCTTTATGTCAACTTTCTGTTACCAATATTATACCTTTTTAACCATATCTAATAACTTGAAAGCCAATAGTCCATAACCAAGGCATGTAGAGTATATTTATACATTTAGAACCAATGAGAAACAAAATTGAAGTGGCTACGCATATCTTTAATATTTAGACCAAGCACCATTTTTACCTTTTTAGCTATGATTTTAAGAGAAGCACCTTGTCACCTGTTGAGTCTAATAATCAGCTCATGTAGACGCTCACCCCTGATTGAAACTGCTTTTTATTCATTTGTTCCTTTTTGAAATGAGTTAAAACCAAATCAAGGTGTGAACGACCAGCAGATAAAGTTTTTACCATTTTCTCTCTTGAACATGAAACATAAAACATTTAAGCAACAAGAAACAAAAACCACAGACATAAACTGACATTCATTTGGACAGCTTGAACCAAGGACAAGACAATAGACAAAGAGGGCAAAAGGTTTTTGGTTTTCCTTTTGAACATGAAACATAAAAGATTTAAATAGGAGAAACAAAAAAACAGACATAAAGGACACGGGACATCCTTGCACCAGAGACAAACAATAGACAAAGAGGGAAAAAAACAGATGACCATCCACTCGGGTGGAGTTGATATGGACGATGGATTGTCTCAATTCCTGGACTAGTCCATCAACGTGTTGAAACCCAAATTCCTGTAAGATACTGAGATATATACGGGATATCTGAGCGGCACAACCGACATTTCCAAATGGTATGGAAGTGAAACACAGTCCTGAATATTTCCACTCACAACCCAATTACATTAACTCCATCAAGCTGTGCATGGGCGTTGAGATGTCCTTTTGTTTGATTCTCCTGAATAAATTTTCAGGCGGTCTACCTTTATCAAATCTGATCAGTATGACTCTGTGAAGCTCTTCTTCATAGCGAGCTGCCTCATCTTCTAAATCCTCTTCCTTAGAGGAGCCAAGCTCGTCTGTCTCTGAGCTATCAAGCTCTGAAGCCTTTAATTCCTTTACCGGATAAAGACTTTTCCTTTTCAAGACTTCTTTCTCCTTTCTCTGTTTCATCTCTCCCAGGGCGTTCTTTCCCCAACCTCTCGCTTCCGCAGATCTGAAGTCTTTGGAAGGGTCTGTCTGCTTATATTTATCTTTTCTCCTTGAGCTCTTTAATTTTTTACCCCGCCCTGTTTCTGACATGCCGTCTTGTACCTCCCCTAGCACTCTCTGCCCTGCTATTACAGCTGGGCGGCTCCCATACGACCTCTGACGCTGTCTGGCAGCAGCCAAAAAATCAAAAACCAAAAGAGAAAGCATGAAGGCTGCTAAAACGATAACAAAAACTTCCGCCGCATCTTCTAGCGGGGGAGTGAAGTGGAACAGATCAAGACCAAACATATCTCTCAGAGCTTTACCCGCGTCCTGCAACTTTTGGATTCTCTCCGCGGACTGAGGACCTCTCTCTCTCGGTGCCTGGCGATGGTGTGGCGTTTCTATCCCAGGTTCTGGGCACCAGGTGTCCCGCGCTATCTCGCCAGCAAGAACACGCGGGGACACACGAATCCTACTGTAGCTAAAACGTTTATTGAATCTTAAAGAGAGGGCCAGGGGCGCCAGCATGGCGCGGCTTATATACACCCTAGCGTGGCGCATCCACACCTGATTGGTCGCTTACCCATGATCTCATTAGGCACGCCCCGGAGTGGGCAAAGACCTGGCACGAAGGCACTCTTGCACATGCGCACACAGTTAACTTCCTGAAGGAAGTCGACTGGCGCGGCGGAGGCCAGCGCCATCTTGTAATGGCAAAGCTATCCCGGCCTTCCACGTGGGGCACAGTGGAAGCCAGCACCATCTTGTGGTGGCGAATGTTATTGTGGCCCTCTACAGTAATTCCCTCTATTTGCTCTGTACCTAGAATGTTACCCACACTCTTCATGGCCCTATTCTTCATGGTAAAGATTTTACTCTTACCACCCACACCACACATGATCACATTATTTACTTTCACATAAGGAAAACAGGCATGAAGAAGAGAGCTAACGTGCATGGTCTCAGGTAATCAACGCATCATGAGTGCAGGACGGCATCCTAGGGCTTTGGATCACCCAAGCTTCTGTTTGAGATCGACAGCCTCTGCAGAAGCCTCCAGTTGGGTAGCAGAGAGTCTGGAACGGCTGAAATAATGGCTGCCCCCGCAAGGAGAAGGCTGGCCCTTCAGTGCCTCTGCAGCCTGAGCAGAGGTCTGCCAAGAGCACAAGGGCACTTGACCAGAGCTGGTAAGGACTGCCTTTTGGATGATCCGTGAGACCTGGATGAACAGAGGCCTGCAGAGTCCTGATAAAGGGAAGGAGACACATAGATGTGCTGGAAACAATCGATCTTTGGGCTGCAAGTCCTCCATTTCATTTATCTTTGCTGTGTAAATAGTATTTGTAAATGACAAAGGCATCCTACTTTATCATGTCTAGTCACTCTAGTTGTTAAAGTGTTCGCTAGTGTAAACATAGTAGAGTTAGTACAACAATACACTGTGTCCCATTTTGTTAAAGAACTTTATTTTATTTTTTATTTATACATATTTTACTTATTCACATTGCATGCTGCTCACTGCCCCCTGACACCCGGTTACTCTCTCCCACAATCCTTCCCCAACTCTCCTAGTATATTCTTCTCTGGGTGCATGAGGGCCAGCTATCTCAGTACATCCCTTCTTCCACCAAAGCCAATTTACCCTGTCCTGGGGCAGGTGCTGAGGATGCTGGTAATGGATGCCTTGGGCTTTCTTCATGCTCCAATTTGCTGGCTTTGGGAAGTTCATGCAGAACTGTCTGTGAACTTGGTACTTCATATAGACAGTACACAAGAAGCAATGATTTGGTTAATGTTCTTGAGAGTATATTTCAATCAAACCTACCCCACTAATATCCTAACAATGACAAAGGTAATGGGACACTATACATCTATTCCAGGAGTTTCCATTTCTGAGAGCAGCAAATAGAAGCCCACAAAGCTGGCAAAGTTAAGTGAGGTCACACAGGGGACCTAAGAGCACACTGCTGCTTTCCTAGAGTGTATCCTAGAGGCTTATGATATCCATACACCCACAGATCCATATGCACTGGACACCAGGCTATTCATTGCTTTTGTCACTCAGTTTGCCACAAATATTAGGAATCCCAAAAGTCAGAGAAATTTGGAGGTATGAATAAGTCCCAGGGGCTGGAGTAAGCTCAAAAAGTCTGTGACAACAAAGAACTGATTGAGAATCAGAGAGACAAGATTCTCACCAAGACCATAGTCATATCCCATTAAGAAGATATGAATAATAAGCCATCAGGTGAAAATATAAAGTAGGAGGTCATAGCCCTAGGAGGTCTATCCTTTGCCCTCAGGGAAGCAGCCATTCTCTCAGCCATTCCAGGCCCTCTGCCACACAATCAGAGACTTCCCCCAACAACTCACTGACCTTTCTCAAAGACCTATCTGGGCTTCTCCCTGTAGAATAGGACATGCAGAGTCCTTGAGGACCCGCCAAGAGGTCTCCTCCACACAGGCTCCTTGTGGCCAAAGGAAAATGTTCCTGCAGAATCTGCCATGGCAGCAGGAGTTTCAACCAGGCTGCTCTTCCTTCCAGCTCACTGGATGCAGGCCTGAGGCCCTGGGGTGTCTTGGAAAGGAAGAAGCACACACTACCTCACAGCTCCCTCTGCTGGCGACTGCTAGAACTGTGATAGGACGTGTGTTTGTTTATTAGAAGCATCTACAAAGCTGATCAAAGTCGGCACACGCCTTAATCCCAGCATTCAAAATTTATTTTAATCATTGTTGTTCTTGTTTTTTGTTTGGTTTTTGTTTATAACCCCCCTAGCTAATTGCTCTATACCTAGAATATTAAGCACACGCTCTGGAGGGACCTATTCATGTTAGGCAATGCTTTTATTCTTACCAACCACTCCACAGATGATCCCATTATTTACTTTCAAATAAGAAAACAGTCATAGAGAAGTGAGTTAACCAGTATGCTCTCACAGAAGAAACACATCACGACTATGGAATGGCACCCCAACCTTTTGCATTTGTTATGCCTTTTTAAATTTTTTTATTCTTTATTTGTTTTTAGTTACATTCAAATGTTATAGCCTTTCTCTGTTTCACACCCATATCCCCCCTACTCCATCCCCCTCACCCTGTTTCTCTGAGGGTGTTCTCCCACCCACCCAACCCTTCCTGCCACCCTGCCCTGACATTCTCCTACACTGGGGCATATAGCCTTCACAGGACCAAGGGCTTCTTCTCTCATTGATGCCCAACAAGCCAATCCTTTTCTACACATGCTGCTGGAGCCCTGGGTCTGTCCATGTGAACCATTTGAATGGTGGTTTAGTCTCTTGGAGCTGTAGTTGGTATTATTGTTGCTATGGGGTTGCAAACCCCTTCAGCTCCTTCAATCCTTTCTCTGCCTCCTCCATTGTTCTCAGTTCAATGGTTGACTCCAAACATCCGCCTCTGTATTTGTCATGCTCTGGCAGTGCCTTTCAGAAGACAGCTATAGCAGGCTCCTGTCAGCTCGCACTTCTTGGCATCACCAATATTGTCTGGGTTTGGTGGATGTATATAGGCTGGATCCCCAGTTAGGGCAGTCCCTGGGTAGCCTTTCCTTCAGTCTCTGCTCCAAACTTTATCTCCATACTTCCTCCTGTGAATATTTTTGTTCCCCCTTCTGAGAAGGACTGAAGCTTCCACACTTTGGTCATCCTTCTTCAGCTTCATGTGGTCTGTGGATTGGATCTTGGGTAATCTGAGATTTTGGGCTAATGTCCACTTATCAGTGAGTGCATACGATGTGTGTTTTCTTGTGATTAGGTTTCCTCACTCAGGATGATACTTTCTAGTTCCTTCCATTGACGTAAAATTTTCATGAATTCATTGTTCTTAGTAGCTGAGTAGTACTCCACTCTGTAAATGTACCACATTTTCTGTATCCATTCCTCTATTGAAGGACATCTGCGTTATTCCCAGCTTCTGGCTGTTGTGAATATGGCTGCTATGAACTTAGTGGACCATGTGCCTTCACTGTATGTTGGAGCATCTTTTGGGTATATGCCCAGGAGAGGTATAGCTGGGTCCTCAGGCAGTGCAAGGTTCAATTTTTGAAGAAACTCCAGACTGATTTCCAGAGAGGTTGTCCAGTTTGCAATCCTACCAACAGTGGAGGAGTGTTCCTCTTTCTCCGCATTCTCACCAGCATCTGCTGACACCTGAGTTTTTGATCTTAGCTATTCTGACTGGTGTGAGGTGGAATCTCAGGGTTATTTTGATTTGCATTTCCCTGATGACTGAGGATTTTGAACATAACAGAAAGCATTTTAAGAAATGATGCTACCCTAACTGGTGGTCTGCATGTAGTTGAGTGCCAATTGATCCATTTCTATCTCTTTCTACACAGTTCAAGTCCAAGTGAATCAAGGAAATCCACATAAAACCAAACATGCAGAAGCTAATAGAAGGGAAAGTGTCACAAAGTTCCTAGAACACATTTGCACAGGAGAAAGTTGTCAGAACAGAATACCAAAGGGTCAGGCTCTAAGATCAACAGTAAATGTATGAAATCTCAACAATCTGAAAACTTTCTTTAAAGCAAAGGACACTGCCAATAGGACAAAACAGCAAGCTACAGATTCAGAGAAGAGTTTTACCAACCCTACATCTGAGAGAGTGCCAAAATTCCAAATATACAAAGTACTCAAATAGGTAAACTCCCAGACAACCAAATAACCCGACTTTTAAACTGGGATAGAGAGCTAAACTAAGAATTCTCAACTGAGGTATCTCAATGCCTGAGAAACTCATCAAGAAATGTTCAACATCCTTAGTTATCAGAAAAAGGCAAATCAAAATGAACCTGAGATTCTTCATTACACCAATCAGAATGGCTAAGATAGAAAACTGAGGCAGTAGCAGAGTGGGCTAGGATGTAGAGAAAGTGGAACACTCCTCCATTGCTGGTGCGATTACTAGCTGTATAGCCACTCTGGATATCAATGTGGAGGATCAGGGAACATTGCAAATAGCTTTACCTGAAGACCCAGCTTTAACACTCACTTCAGTGCATATACTCAAACATGATCCACATATGACAAGGACATGTGGTTGAATATGTTCATAGCAGCCTTACTTATATTAGTCAAATGCTGGAAACAACCACGATAGACCTCAACTCAACTGAGGAATGAATATAGAAAGTGCGCTCTATTCAAACAGAGGAACAGTACTCGGGTATCAAAAATGAATACACCAGGAACTTTGTAGGCAAAGGGATGGAACTGGAAAATAGTGAAGTAACAGAGATCGAAAAGGACATAACATGGGATGTATTTAGTGACAAATGGATGTTAGCCCAAAAGTTCAGAAGACCCACTATACAATTCATTGATCACATGAAGGGTAACATGTCAGAAGGCCAAATTGTGGATGCTTGAAACCCACTTAGAAGGGGGAACAACATAATCATGGGAGGCAGAGGGATGGAGGGACCTAGGTAGAGGCAGGGAAGGATGGACAAGTCGGGGGGTGGGGAGTAGCAACAATGAAAAGAGACAAGAGAGAAACCCAGAGGAAAAGTGGAATAAATAACAATAAGCATCAGTGGTGGGTGGTGAACTTGGGTAACCCAAATGGAAAATGAAGAAGTCAAAATGTTCTCATTTGCAGATGACGTGATACTATTTTAAAAACTCTAAAAATGTATCACTGTCTCTTAAGACTGATAAATACATTCATAAAAGCACAATACAATGTGAACACACAAAATTTCTTAGCCTTCCTTTATGCCAATCCAAATCATACCATGAGAAAATCTGAAAAATTCCCCTCATAATAATCTGAAAATATAAAATTAAATAATGTGGATTAAAATATTGAAAATGCAAAGACAACTATGAATTAGCTAGAGGTGATGCTAAATAGAGACAATTTGTCTCTAAAAAATTAAGTCTTAAAGCTGAAAATACATTCATAAAAGTAGTAGAATGCAAAATAACACACAAAACTCATTATCTTTCCTGTATACCAATAACAAACCATGGGAAAGAAATCAGGGAAATATTCTACTCAAAATAGTCTTAAAATATATAACAAAACACCCTGGATAAGCACACTTATAAAGCATACTATTAGTAAGAAGACATATGAAGTACCCACGATCCATCCTGAATACATATAAGAACTTTCCAGCTGATGTTCTGAAAGACCTTAAAGACTTGAATAAATCAAAGCTTTTATATTTTTATGGATAAGTAGATAATATAATAAGGTCAGTTTTTGATGAATTAATAAAATTAATGCAATAAATAGTGATTAGAAAATTTTACTATGATAAATCACCCACTATGATGAAACTCGTGAATTTGACTATAAATATTCTACTGTGGGACAAAGGACAACTTTTAAAGTACAAAGAGCTAACATGTTTAGAGAGATAGCTTTAAAGAGAAAAAACAGGGAGGAAAAATGTCATGAGATAAAAAATTTAATAGTTACCTAAGCAGTGTGATGTGGTTGGCAGAGCGAATATTTCAACAGATTAGAGTGTCCAGGAACTGTGTTTATTGATTTAAAAACTGAGGTTCCATACCTGCAGGAGGAGGGACTATCAGAGCAGATCTCAAGAAAATTCCAATGTTCAAGTTAGTTTCCTATTGTTATAGGAAAACATAAAAATGCCAATGTGGGAAAGTGAAGGTTTTATTCACCCCATAAGTTACAGTTCATCATCAATGGAATACAAGATAAGAACAAAAGGCAGCAGC
>NC_046165.1:87446682-87478283 GCF_011064425.1 Rattus rattus | reverse complement strand
TCTTCAAATAATCCACAGTGGAACAGAAACTTGCCCCCCTGAACAGGAGTGTACTTGTGAGTCTGGGTATCTTAGAGCACCCTAAGAGCGAGAATGTGTTGGAAGAGATGCTGGGCGACTTGGGAAGTTTGATCATAAAGGCCTCAGGGTGCTGGTCATCTCAGAGCTTAGCTGGAGAAAACCTGTTTCCATGCCCACTCACGGACCTCAGAGCACGCCTTCAGCGGGAGCTCAGCTTCCTGCTACCTTAGTGTGCTGAGAACCACCTACAGCACAGACGCTGCCTCCCCAGTTCCCAGGCTCCGTAAGAGGGAGGGCAGAGACAGCCACAGTCCTTCTAGAACCTGATCTCCACAGCGGCATGCCGTTGCTTCCTGTGTTCTATTAGAAGTCACCCACGCAGGAGAGAAAGCGATTCCACAAGGGCATGAGTCACACCAGGGGAAGATCAATGGGCCATTTAGAGGCTGCCCTCACCACAGCTCCTGTGTCCTGACTCGGCATTGCCCGTGGCACACTAAGGCACACAGGTCTGACCACCTTAGACGGAGTTGTATACAGCGAGCAGACATTGGGTGGGTCAAAATAAACCTCCGGCTGCTTTCCAATCCAGCAACGATCTGCCAGCATCAATTCCCGTGTCATAAATACTTCATATCCTTTCTAAAGTTACTTCTCACTCAGTTTTAAGATCTGGATTTGTACAGAGGCTCCTTGACTTGGGATGAATTACACCCTGACAATCTGTCACAGGCTACAAGCACTCACTGGTGGGTGGAAATACACTGAACAACTGCGCATGCTCCATAGCTGCCCGAGGCTTGTAGCCTGCTCGTCTGCTCCTCTGTCCCTCGATCATGTGACTCCTGCTGCTACCCAGCACCACAGAGTGTGGACGAAATATATAGGACAGGAAAAGACCAAAAGACAAAAAAAGACCGTTTCTACTGGATATATTACACCACTTAAAAAATTTAAACTGGGCTGGAAGATGAGTGGCTCCTGGATTTAAGCCTCAGATGCTGCTCTTTCAAAAGACTGAAGTTCAATTCTCAGCACCCACATCAAGCAACTTGCAACCACCAATGACGTTAGCTCCAGGGAGTGCAGCGCCCTCTTCTGGCCTGTTCAGGCATTCAGCTAAGCGCACACACATACAAAGACATACATACAGGTAAAATAAAATTAATGTTGAGTTTGCTTTGTTTTATTTTTAATAAAAAAGCCACAGGGCTGGGAATGTAGGGCAGTTTTGTGTTTTTTGTTTGTGGTGTTGTTTAATATGTATAAGCTTAGTACATGTTTTTAATCCTTGGGAGATAGATTTCTGTAAATTTGAAGCCACCATGGTCTACATAGCAAATTCCAGACCAGTCAGGACTACATACAGAGAGACTCCATCTCAAAAGAGGAGGGGGAGCAGACTTGTCAGCCGGTCTTCTCTGTAAGTTCTAGCCCACATCTCCTCTTTATCTTAAAGCTACAGGCTCCTGGAATAACACTGAGCATTTCTAGACTCTTCTGTACACGAGCTGCTCTTGGGAGTCCCTGGGTTCTGTAATTCATCCATACACTGAATCTATGACATCAGAACTGCTAAAGGCAAATCTCCAGGTACAGCAACTGTCTTAGTCCCTCAGAAATACCAATATACCATCAGTGTGGGTGCAGTCACTGTCTGACTCGGCTTTCGGTCTTGGTGGGGCCTCTCTCCTTTCTTTTTTTTTTTTTTTTTTTTTTTTGAACTGGGGACTGAACCAGGGGCCTTCCGCTTGCTGGGCAAGCGCTCTACCACTGAGCTAAATCCCCAACCCCCACAATCTTTCTTTTCGTTTTTGTGGTGCTGGAGATTCATCCTGGGCCTCGTCCTACTAGGCCAGTGTTGCACCGGTGAGAACCACCCAGCCCAGAGAAGCTTCATGATTGGCAAGCTCGGAGGGAGGAGCTGCTGCTAGGATGCTCCCGCTCAGAGCTCTCAGTTCTCAGTCGCGGCTACACGCTGAATCCTGTGACAGCACAACCCAGGCCATCTCAGCCACGGTCTAGCAGATCCGTCAGAGGTCTCAGGATTAGATTAGAGGTCTTAGACAGCTCCGGCATGCAATGGACCTGTGGGCCCTTCTCAGGTCCTTCCTGCTGCATCTCTAACTACACCCTGCTACCTCCGTTCCTGGCTTCTCCATGAAAACAGTGATTTCTCTGCAGGTTGACAGCAGCGGGGGGAGGGCGGGTGGCCAGCCCCCCTCCCCCCCATCAGCTGTAAAGAAACCCTCCATCAGCAAAAACATGTTGTGGTCAGTTCCACTCTGTCCTTGCGGGTCTTCTGAAGAATACAACATTCCTAAAAAATGGCAGCACGGAAGTCTCTAACAGCTATCCACAAATCTTCCTACCCAACCCTATCTCTCCCTCCCCTATCCAGACTCCAAGTGCAGCCAGAGGACTTTCTAACAGCTACTGTCAAATCACCCTTGTTCAAGGGATTCCCATGACGAAGGTCACAAGGCTACCCCGATCTCATTATCTCTGCAGGACACTGTAAGCCTTGCGTTCTCTATGCCTAAAATCGTCTCCTGTATCCTTGGATCTGCTACTCTTTGCCCGGCTGAGGCAAGACTGAGTACAACTGGCTCTTCCTAGGAAAAGTCCATGACCCCTGCTCCAAAGCCAGGAGCCAGGATCAAGACGTCACAGACGGAAGACTCTTGACCTACTGTCCTATGTTATCCAGAGAAAAAGAGAAGATGAAATAGAGAGAAGGTAACCAGATGCTAGGGAAAGGAAGCCAAAAGCATTCAAGGAAGTGAAAAAAAGAAAGGAAAGGAAAAGGAGACGCCTTCTGTGCAGATATCCTCCTGCATCAGAGCTGTGTTAGGTCAGTCTACCCCCAGGGTTCATGATAAGGGTTTCTGCATCGTACAACCTCCCACGGGTGACAAGCTCTGACCTAGGCACGAGTGTTTGGAAAGGATCACATGATGAAACGGTGACTAGGCCAACTTTCTAGCCAAACACATTTCCACCCAGTAACTCTTGACGCAGCGCAGAACTCATTCAGAAGTGCTGACCCTGCTTCACAGATTGGAGACATCGTTTGTACTCGTTTCATTTCAGTTGCTTTGATAAAATACCCTGGCAAAAAAAAAAAAAAAAAAAAAAAAAAAAAAAAAAGCACCTTAAGGGCAAAAGGAGTTCATTTCAGTTACAATCCCATCTCTGTGGGGAAGTCGGGGAAGGAACTCCAAATAGCTGGTTATATTGTATCCACAGTCAGGAGCAGAGAACATGAAAGCATGCTCGTTCAGCTTGATTTCTCCAATCTTAAACAGTTCAGGACCCCCTGCTAAGGGATTAGTGCTGCCCACAGTGGCCTGGGTCTTCCCACACCAGTTAATGTAATTAAGGCAATCCCCCACACACACAGCAAGTCTACAGGCCAACCCAGGATAGACCCACCTTCATTAAGACTTTCTTTCCAGGTGATTCCAGGTTGTGCCAAGTGGGCAGCTAATCATCACACTGGTAATCAGTAATGAAACAGTTCAAATTGCTCTCAGTAACAAAGTCTTTCACATTCCTACTAAGATAGCCCATTAAGCCCCATTGAAAGCGTTCCACTGCTTTCCAAATCCAAAGTCCCCAAAATCCACATTCTTCCAAACAAAAGCATGATCAGGCCTATCATAGCAATACCCCCCTCCCTGGTACCAACTTCTGTCTTAGGGTTTTATTGCTGGGAACAGACACGATGATCAATGCAGTTTTATAAAGGACAACATTTCATTGGGGCTGGCTTACAGGTTCAGAGGTTCAGTCCATTATCATCAAGGTGAGAGCATTGCAGCATCCAGGCAGGCATGGTGTGGGAGGAGCTGAGTTCTACATCTTCACCCAAAGGAAGCCAGGAACAGACTGAGCATCCTCAGGCAGCTAGGAGGAGGGTCTCCAAGCCCACCCCACAGTGACACACTTCCTCCAACAAGGCCATACCTTCTAATAGCGCCACTCCCTGGGCCAAGCATATGCAAACCACCACACCTGCCATGAAGGAAAGGCTGGGACCTCTGACTGACCATCATGAACGACATCTCTAGCAGTTTGTATCCCCAAGGAATAACTCATTCTTGCTGCTGTGCCTTTTCTCCACAGCTTTCCCCTCCACTCTCTCTCCATGATGCAACCCCTTCTCACCACACTCCTGGCTTCTTTTCAATGTTTCCTGGTGTAACTTGATTAAGTTAGAGCCCTTGGCTTGACTTGCCTGTGCCTGAGAGTCCAGCCTTGAAAGTTCCAGCCCATTCCACCTGGGCTAGCTGCCCTTGCTTGACTTGATGTTGAGTCCAAACCACTCATGACACACAAGAGGCATGTTCTTAGTGCTTTGGAGAGGGTCATGCCTGTGATCAAGTCTATATTGCAAGTGAACGAGAGGCATTGACTCCCCTGGAAGAAAATCAGTCATTTGAGAACTATGACATTTTAACTCTTGTTAGTAATAATAAGGTTAAACAGGACTCGAGAGTTGGCTTAGCAGTTAAGAGTACTGTCTGCTTTTCCAGAGGACCTCAGATCAATTTCTTGAACCCACGTGGTGTTTACAACCATCTGTAACTTCAGGCCCCGTAGAAATGATCCCTTCTTCTAGCCTCTGCAGGTACTAGATATGCATGTAGTACACAGACAAGCATGTATACAAAAGACACCCATACACATAAAATTATAAAAATCAGTAAATGAGTCAGAGAAGCCCAAGAGATTTAGGAAGAAATGCAGACACTGACCTTAGATCTCCATGTATCTTCATTCAGACAAGTGCACCTGCATACATGTATGTACACATGCATATACCACAGAGAGATTATTAAAAACCAATGAAAATGAATCTATATACACTTTTTTAAAAGTATGTATTGACATGCATGTGCGTGCATGCAAGTGTACAGGTGTCCATGTGCCACAGCATGTCTGTGGCTGTCAGCAGGAGTTGCTCTCTTTCTACCACCCGGATCCTAGGGACAGAACCCAAACCATGAGGCCAATGTACCATCAGTGAGTGGGGTGGCTCAGCCAGCCAAACTATTTCCCGAATTCATGTACCCTGAACCAGAGACACCATGCATGTAAGACATCTCAGACAATGGCATTAAGGCTGTCTTTCCTTTTATGGTGAAGGCACTGGGGAACCTTGTGTGACTTTAAAAACTCCAGATTTGAGAAGACCCCCGTGCAAACGAGACAGGAGGCAATACCTTCTTACCCTGTACAGCCTGAGCCTCCCAGGTATGCCGGCAGGGTTTAATACAGTGATTATGAATTCAGGATCTACGAGATTGGCCCGCTCTCGTGTCATTGTCACAGGCTGGGTCCCTGGCTCTCCTCCGAGCGTCTCAGAACACAGCCCTGAGCTCCATAAACGCTTATAAGACCAGACAGTTGCTTATCTGCTGGCTGAACTACTGAAGCAGATATAAAAGAAATTGCCCCGTTCTAAAAATGTCCTCTGGACTTTAGCCAAAATGATTTCATCAAACACTATTAGGATTAAAGACACACTTATTCACAGAGAAAAAAAATAAATTGGAAAGATCCTGTCTTTTTTTTTTTTAACTTGGTGAAATCATGCTCAGCCGTCCCTTATCCAATCAGCCCTGAGTTGCCAAGGCTAGGAGCCGTGAGAATGTCTTCTTGAACACATCGAGTGGATTAATGCTGACATTTTATCAGGTACACTTGCTGTTTCCATAAAACATCTTTAGACACATTTAAAAAAAAAAACCGTTTAAATGCAAGGAGACAAATCGTCCTCTTCTTCCATCAGCCCTCCAGCTCTGGGAGAAGCCGGTGTGTACCGGTTTGGTCTCCGTTCCTTCTGCAAGAGTTCTGGCTCCCCCACCTCTCTCTCCTTCAGAATGCTCCAGCAGCCTGGGGGTCAGCTAGCTGGGGTGGGGGGGTTCAGGGAAAACGGGGAACGAGAGCAGAACACAGGAGCTGAACAGGGTGGGCTTTTGGAAAATGGCACACAAAACCCTTCTAGTGCCCCTCCTTGGAGGACAATAGATAATGTGGGGGCATTCTGATGGACCCCAGCATCCTCACATAAGCTGTGGTTTCCTCGGACACTGAACATTCCTGAGACTCATTCTGAGACTCTGACAAACAAGCGTGCCCTGGGTTTGTGTTTCTCAAAGTGGAGTCCAAGAACAAGCTGCATCAGTATCCCCTGGGCGTCTACTACAAACTGCGATGCTCTGGCCGCCACGGCTTCCTGGAGTCAGCTCTCTAAGCATTAACAAGCCTTGGGGGTTGGTCAGCACGCTCAAGGATGGCAATTTCCATGCTGATTACGTCCTGGAAAGGACAGCTTCTCCTTCTCTTACACCAATGAAAAATTTACATCATTTCTCCGAATCTCCTTGCGGTTCCCACCAGTGGAGGACCGAACTGGTGTCATAACTGCGAAAGGCTTTGCCGTTGAGGGAAGTCGGTGTTTATTGAGTATCTGTTATTTGCAGAGTCACAAACAGGGCCTCATGCTTTGCATCCATAATCATTCAGATCCCTTTCGAGAAGATATTAGGCTGAGCTATGCCTCCACAAACACACTTGAATCAGCGCCCTATATTCTGTGACCGTACGGTATTACTAAACTTCCAGGTGGGGTCTTTAAAGAGATGATTAACTGAAAACAGCCCTCGGCATAAGCCTTCATCCATGTGGACTATGTCATAAAGAGAGGAGACGCCAGTCTGTGAAGAAGAGAGAAGAGATGGTGAGAATTCAGGGAGAAGCTGCCAGTGAATCCAGAGAGGCCTCTGAGAAACCGGCCCTGTCAGCTCCTGGATGGTGGGCTTGCAGTCTCTGGCCTGTAGGAAATTCTCCCAGCCTCTCTAGCCTGTATCTCTCCTACCCTCTAGGCTGGGAGAAACTCTCCCAGCCTCTAGCCTGCTCATACAGAAGACAGTAAAGAGCTTTTCCAGAAAGCCAGACACCAAAGTAGCCAGTGTTAGGCACACCACAAGCTTTACCTGTTGACAAGCAATACTTGTGGAAGTCCCATTAAAAGCCCCAAATCTGGATGTGGTGGTATGTATCTGCAATCCCAGGACCCCAGAGGCTGAGGCAGAAAAATTGGGTGTTGGAGGCCTTGCTCAAAAAGACAAAGAATCCCCATTTTCCAAGCAATGGCCTATCTATTCAGCTTGGGCCTGCTGCTGAGGAAGTGGTTAGAGTCATGGTTCATGAGATAACCACCATTCTGTACAAACCCTGCCTTAGCCCACATTGAGAGCTTTACGTTCATTATTTAATGCTGGCATCCAATTTTCTCAATTAACATCCCACTTCAAGGCTGGGTTACATAAGACTATTTAAAGGTTTTAAAAAAACAAACAGACAGACAGACAAACAAAGCCCACGGTCTCAGTATCCCACTGTTGCTAAAAAGAAGGTTGAAACCCACAGCTGTAAGTGTAACTCAGTAGAGGAACAGATGCCTGGCACGTATGTGTCCTAGGGTTGACCCCGTGACCCAGTACCACAGAAGAGAGGGAAGTCAAGTCCCCATGGCCAGCAAGTTCAACAGAACCCAAGGCCCTTTGTCCTCACAGGTACTTTGTGTTTCTTTTATATGTTCTCGAAAGCCTTCAGGGAACACACCTCAGATGGAAGAATCATGCAGCATGCTCAGGAGTCCTGTGTATTAACCATTCCTGCTGAGGACCAGTCCTATGTGCCATCAGGTCTCTTACCCTTCCTATCGCTCAGACAGACAGACGGATGGACAGACAGACAACTGAGGAAGGAAAACCATGAGCCAGCCATACAGGGAATGGAGTGTATGCATAGAGAAGATGATGGCATATATAGTTGGGCATGTGTGAAGCTGTGAGATACATGATCTGGAAAGAAACGAAGTGTACTCTGAATCAGGGTGAGCTGTATGCTTTGTGTGTTGTATCTCAACAAAGCTGTTATTTAAAAAAAAAAAGATGTCACAGAAATGTGTTGTGTACTACCATTAGTCATTTTAAAGCTTCATACATAAAAAATCCTAATACATACCTGTCTTGATTATCTGGATGGATACTAAAGGGCCCAGAAATCACTCCAGATGGGAAAGAGACTCAGAGGGAGAACAGCTTTTCACTGTGGCCCATCAGTGTATCATCTAAGCTATTTAAAAAAAAAAAATCAAAACAAGAGGATAAGAGACATAAATACTGAGTGATACCGTTGTTAAGACTTTAGATACATTAATAATGATGATGATGATGTGATTATTATTGTTATTATCATTATCATCTTACAAAGGGGAAATTAGTTCCCTCTTCCCGCAGGTATCATGGGCAGGTTCAGCCAGTAAGGCTACTGGAAATCATCCCCTGCCTCAGCCACCATGAATTGCTAAAGACCTGAAATCTGAGAATCCCAGTGGGGTCCTACAGTTTTCTCAGGATTTTAAAGAGTAAAGACATCTCATGAGTAATTTCAAGGCTGGGGCTGACAGGTGAGCTGGCACACGTCCCTCAAATTCACCTGTAGACCTGGGCTTGTGCTCTTTTGCAGTTACCAGGAGTATGGCCTCAAACAGAACCGAGCAGGAAAATAAAATGGGACCAGGCTGGCCAGGCGCTCGGTTGTTTTCCCCCCACCCACTAAGTCCTAGTAGCTGAGCCTTTGGGAAATATTCAGTCTTGACAAAAGGAACCACCAGGGGCCAGGCAGGCAGTTTTCCCCAAACCGCACCATCCTCTCAACAGGTGTCTGCAGTGTTATGAAGAAAACCGCGCCGGTAGCTGGTCTTGACCTAATTCTAGAACTGACTGTCTGGGAGGAGTTAGACTAAGTGTCTTGACCTCACGCCTACAATAAAGTGGGAGGGAAATCGCTTTTCTCCCAGTTTGCCTCCTAGAACTCTAATTCCAGAAGCAGAAAAAGGGGCTGCTTGGAGATTCCTACTGTCACCCCATTCCCAACCTGCCCTTCCTTTCCTCAACAGCCCCGTTTCCCTGCTTAGTCAAAGCTGCACTGTTTGAACAAAAGCCATTGATTAGCAGAATATTGATTAGCACCAGTGAGATGATTAACCTTAGGACTGTTGTTCAGTTGTTAAATCCACAGATGCAAGGAGAAAGACCCCTTGATGCAAATCATGGCCAAATTAATTACAGCGGCCTATTTGTGTTCATGGACTCAGCTGTCTCTCCCCAAGGCTGGGTTCATTGGCCATGGGGAAGATAGGGTTTTCCAAATGGGAGATTTGGCGGCAGACAGACAGTGTTACGACCACAGGACATAAGCATAACAGGTTGGTCATAGCAGCCTCCTGAAACAAAATCATGGTTCAAGGTGGTCATAACTGTTTGGTTTTGGACTGGGACAAGGGACTGAAGTGCCCATTTTACCTATGAAAACAGACCTGGCCTCCAGATTCTCCCAGCATCCCCCAGCCCCTACCTGGCATACCTTGCCTCCATGAACTTTCCAGGCAAGGGGCTGGGCTGCCCTTCCCCGAGAGGCTCTTCCCTATATAATCCAGACATTTTGGTCTCCTTGTACGCTCTCTCTCCCTCTCTTTATGCACGCTCTTTGGTTCTCTTGCCCCTCTCTCCCCACATAATAACGTCCCTGGCCTAGGTCCTTGGGGCCAGTGAACTCACCCGAGAGCAGCTCGAAATAAACCTGCCTTTGATATAATCTAATCTGGCTTGAATTGATTGGCTCATTCCACCGGTTAAGAAATAACTTATCGACAATCAGTCAATACATAGTCAGAGGTGGTTGTAGTGGGTTTTTAAACAAAGGCACAGTTGCTCTTTCCTGGAACAGGGAGTACAGAACTATTTATCTGTAGTTCTTATTACAGGTTGGGTGTAGCCCAGTCCTCGAGAAACAGAGATTTACTCAAAAACAGGAATTAACCTAGTTTGCCTTTACTGTAGCCCAAGACAGAGACAGGTTAGTTTATCACAATCCCTGAGACTCACATAGTAGGAGAGAACTGACTCCATAAGTTGTTCTCTGACCTCCACATCAGTACCGTGGCACATGCTTGGCCCTCCCTGAGTAGATATGTAAATCATGCTGGTGGGTTGCTCTCGCTGTTGCTGGTGGCGGTGGTGGCAGCAGTGATGTGGTGATACCTTGACAAAGCTAGAGTCATCTGAGAGAAGGGAATCTCAATTGAGAAAATGTCTGTAGAAGGTAAACCTCTAGGCAAACCTGTAGGGCATTTTCTTGATTAATGACTGATGTAGGAATGTCCAACCCACTGTGGGTGTGGGAGGTTCCTGGGCAGAACCTCCTGACTTATGTAAGAAAACAGACTGAGCAAGTCACGAGGAACAAGACGGTAAGCAGCGCTCCCCCACGGCTCCTGCTCCAGGCCCTGCCTCCAGGTTCCTGCCTTAAGTTCCTGCCCCCGACTTCCCTCAGTGATGTAACCCGAGAGTTGAAAGGGGAAATAAACCCTTTCCCCCACAGACGCTTTTGGGTCATGGCGTTTGATCACAGCAGTAGAAATCTAACTAAGACGTAAATGTAATTAATGTTTATTTTTTTAAAGAAACAATGACCAAAAAACTTTGTTGAGCAGCTTTTGTATACTAGGTTTTAGAAACACAGCCTTAAACAGAAGAGACTTCCTGCCCTCTTGGAACGTTTAATGGTGGAGTGACTGGTGAGCAAATGGAGAAATGCTCGTTGAATCATCTGTGTGGTGAGACTAGCTGCAGAAAATAAAATAAGGTGATGTAGTAGAAGGCCTCTCTAGCATTCATTCACAGCAATCAGTGTTCCCACACCTGGGGCCAGGTAACCTCTGGGGTTGTTGTTCAGGCCTCACATGCTTGCTAAGTGCCTTACTCCACACACGCATACACACACACACACACACACACACACACACACACCACAACACACATATAACTGTCTACATGTATACATATAGAATTGTATGTGTCCATTTTACAGATGAGGGAATTGAGGCTCAGGGAGGCTAAACGATTTGCCAAAGTCACAGTGGCAAAGCAGGATTCATACTTCAGTTTCTGAGCCTTGAGGTTTTCCTCACTCTCCCCTGTGGGATCCAGTAGAATGGTTTAATGTATATCTCTGTCTTCCTAGATACAGTGGCAGCCTTGGCAGCTGCTATGGGTAGGGGGTGGGTGGCCTCTAAGACATGCAAGGACAGCAGGGAACCGAATAAACCAGGATAGTGAGGTTGCTTAACACAGGTCTTCACAGGAAGCCACATTAGATTAATGGTGCTGAGCATTTATTCCCTTACCAGATTGGTCTCCACTTCTCCCACCTCACCCCATCCTACTCCTCTGAGAACAGCTATCACATTATGCTTTCTGGACCCCAGGCTGGCCCACTGTAGGAATGCCCGGAGACATCCAAGGTCAGGAGCTCTACCTCACTTGACCTGACAGATGCTTGGCAGACTTGAATTGTAAGTGTGGGCTTCCCATATGTCTAATGTGGGACTGCAATCAAGGCCCTAAAGGCTCCTACAGTGGATGTCACTTCTGGGTTGCTGAGACGGGGATTTTCTTTGATTTCCACAAGGCACCATTTTTTATAGTTTGACCAAGCCAAGAGATGGCTCTGTTGCTTGCAACCCAAATAGTATTGGATGCTCCATAAAGCTGTGGTCTAGTGGTCAAACAGAAGACAAAGAAATCATAAATAACTACAAGCTTGAAAAACTGCCATAGCGGCGTGGAAGGGCAAGGTTAGAGACAACAGGAGACTCTGTTCAGACTGGCTACAAGGAAGAGTCTTTGGGGGAGAGTCCACTTCAGTTGGAGCAGGGGGAAGAATATATCACAGAGCACAGAAGACACACGGAAAAGTAACTCAGAGCAGGAAAGGGCGCAGGCCAGTCCAGAGACTCACAGGGAGTAAGAGCACTGGAGCACATGGCAGAGTGTTTCCGAGTTGAGTCTCCTCTTCTCCTCTTGGACAGAGTGGTGTGCATCTCTGAGGGCGTTCCCTTGAAGGTGGCCAGTGTACTTTGGGGGATTGTGTGTGTGCACGTGTGTGCATGTGTGTGTGTGCATGTGTATATATATATGTGTGTGCATGTGTGTGCATATGTGTATGTATGTGCATGTATATATATGTGTGTGTGTGCCTGTGTATATGTCTGTGTGCATGTGTACTTGTGTGTTTGCATGTGTGTGTGCATGTGTGTGTGCCTGTGTATGTGTGTGTGCATGTATACTTGTGTGTTTGCATGTGTGCATGTGTGTGCATGTATATATGTGTGTGTGCATGTATGCCTGTGTGTACATGTGTATATATGGGTGTGCATGTGTGTGTGCCTGTGTATATGTGTGTATGCATGTGTACTTGTGTGTTTGCATGTGTGTGTGCATGTGTATGCATGTGTGTATGTGTGTATATGTGTGTGCATGTGCGTGTGTGCGTGTGTGTGTGTGTGTGTTTGGGGGTAACTGCATGTATGTGTGTATATTATATGGTGTGCATTTGGTGGCTGTGTATGTGTGTGCATGTATATGTGTGTGTGTGCATGTGTGCATGTGTGTACATGTGTGTACATGTGTGTATGTATGTATGTGCATTTGTGTGTATGTGTGTGTGTGTGCATGTGTATATATGTGTGTGTGTGTGCGTGTGTGTGTGTGTGTGTGTTTGGGGGTAACTGTGTGTATGTGTGTATATTATGTTGTGTGCATTTGGGGGCTGTGTATGTGTGTGCCTATAGATGGAAGTCCATCTGGGAACGAATGCCTTTATTCTCTACAGCACGTGACTTACCTCCTGCCCATACATTCTGATAGAGGAAAAACTTGGTTTCCTCAGGTTCAACACTGGCAAGTTAGAGATAAACTGCCGTGGGCTGTGGTAGCATTGGCTACACGGCCATACTACATAGGGCATATGGCATGTGTAATCAATGAGTAGAGGAAGACCAGGAAAAGGAGGAGAGGACCCTGGGGACAATCCCTCCCTACTTACTTAGGTCAGTCCATACACCACCTGCATATCTGTTATCTATGGCTATGGAACAGATTACCACTAACTTGGCAGCTTCTATCTTGTTGAACAAGGCTAAGTTCTTTCCCAAGGAAGAAGGCAAGGCATTGATTCTCATTAAGGCTGATTCTCATCTGAGTACCATAGTCCACTATATGATATTGTTGGCAGAATTCACTTCCTGGTGGCTGTAGCACTCAAATGCCCACTTCCTGCTGTCAGACAGGAGCCCCTTACTGGCTTTTCCCAGGCCAGAAGGAAGACAACTTGTTGGGTCTTCCTCTGACACCAATTAGAGAAAACTCTGTGTCTAAAGAGCTTCGGTTAGGCTAAGAGCGGAAACTAGGAACTTCAGTGGTGTCTATAATACGCAGTTACCATACCAAGTGCCAGAATTGGGGAAATTTCCCAGGAGGTGAACCACAAGCTGTCTTGGAATTCCACCACCAATGGAGTCATGGCTGTTTACCAATTCTGGCAATTCTGCACAATGGCTTCAGAGACCGTCTATCTCCCTGACTGCTTTAGTTTTATTTCTGTTGCTGAGAAAAAACAACCTAACAAAAGACAGCTTGGAGAAGAAAGGGTGTGTTTCAGCTCACAGTTTCCTGTTCAAGGCCCTCACCGCAGGAAGTCAAGGCAGAGACCTGAAGCATCACTTCCCCGTCTCAGGTGGGAGCAGAGAGAAGAGATGAACATTTCCTGTGCTCACCCACTTCCGCTCAGGGCCTGCTCTGCAGCCGTCCGACCTCTTTGGCAATTCCCCAAGCAGCAGCCAGAACCATTTGCAAACAGAGCCATTTGAAGTCTTTGCTGAGGTCCCAGGTCTAAGACTGAGGCCGTCTGTCATCTTCTTTTGAGGGTTCTTTTGGACATGCCAAAGATCGGTCTCAGTTACAACTCTCTCTCCTCTTCCTCCTTTCTTCCTCCTTCCTTCCTTCCCCCTTTCTTCCTCCCTTCTTCTGTCCTTTCTCCTTTCTTTCTTTCCTCCTTCCTTCCTTTCTCTTTCCTTCCTTCCTTTCTCCTTCTTTTCTTCCTTCTTCCTCTCCTTTCTTCATAAAATGTTTAGGATGATACAATTTTAAAACCCTTTTTTTTTTTACTGTTCATAAATGTGGCCCAGGTGTGGAATGCTTAATCCTCCTGCCTCAACCTCCTGACTACTGTTCCTGGGATTGCATACATTACCACCATGCCTAGTTTAAAAGCTAGTTCTTCATCACCATCATCACCATCATCACCATCATCACCATCATCATCATCATCATGTAAGCTATTACACAAACCAGAGAGCTCATTGTGGCATTTTCATACATAGATAGGTCTTGCTGTTGTTTCAATTTGCCTCTCCCCCTGCCTGGCCTTCACCATACTCCCTGTCCCCTTCCCTTTCTTTCCGTTTTAAATTTAATTGTGTTTGTATAGGTGTGTTTTCTGCATGTATGGCTGTGCACCTTGTGCAAGCAGTACCCAAGGAGGCCAGAAGAGGGCACTGAAACCCCTGGAGTGCAGTACCCAAAGAGGCCAGAAGAGGGCACTGAAACCCCTGGAGCTGAGTTAGTGACGGTGATGAGCGGCTACATAGGTCCTGGGAATCAAACCTGGGTGCTTTTCAGGAGCAACGAGTGTTCTCAAGAACAATAAGAACATGTTTTCCATATGCAGAAAGCAAAAAAGTTACCCTGAGGGACAGAAGAGATGACTTCGAGGTTAAGAGCCCATACTTCTCTGGCAGAGAAACAGTTTAATTCCCTGCATTCATATAAGGTGACTCACCACCACATGACCCTCCAGCTCCAGGTCAGCCTACGCTTCTGGCTTCTGCAGACACCTGCCCTCATGTGTACATACCCCCTCCCCCACCATACATATAATTAAAAATAATTAAAACGAATGCATCTTTAGAAGTCGAGCTGAAAGTACAACAGGAGTTGCTTGAGATTTGGACAGGAAAAGGGTGGGAGAGGGCAGTAAGCTTACACAGGACAGGACAGGGTGTGTATGGAAATATCACCTGGGATCCCAGCAAAGCAATGCTAACAACGACTACCTAGGAAAGGGAACTCCAAAGCTTAAGATGCAGCCGATGCTGTATACAGCTGTCTTCTCACGTCGTTTTACACGTTATTAGTAAGTATCCTTAAAGTGTAATCATTCAGGCCGTGAGAAGGCTCATCAGGGTAAGCATGTTTGCCTCCAAGCCTGATGACCCGAGTTCAGTCCCTGGAAGAGCCCACATAGCAGAAGGAGAACACCAACTTCTATAGCTGTCCTTCACACTCAAGCCCCTGTACAAGTGAAACCGCCCCACACCTCATACATACACCACACACACACACACACACACACACACACACACACACACACAAATTAAATAAATAAATAACATTTTTAAATGTGACGATTCCTGGTTTAACCTGGGCTCTGGTTATCCTTGTATTAGTAAGAGTTCTCTGGAGGAACAGAATTAAAAAGATAAGCACATGCTTACTGGTTTGCCTTACAGAGTACAGCTGTTACACTCCAACAACGGCTGTTTTCTATCGGAGGAGCTGAGAACCTGGTAACTGATTCATCCGTCTGCTGGGTGCCAGTCCCACTCTGACACCAAAGCCCTGGAGGGTCCTGGAGAGCTCCTGGCCTTCAGTCCATATCAGAAGCCCCTGGGGCTGGAGAGATGGCTCAGGGGTAACCCCGTCTGCTCTGCTGGAGGATCTGGGCTGGATTCCCAGCACCACATCGCTGCTCACACTGGAAGCCCAAAGAAGCTGGTTCCAGAAACCAGGAGCGACACAGGGCAGAGATGAGCTCAGCAGCGGGAGGAAGGCCAAGCCCCCAAACGTCAACAGCTCTCCTTCTTTCACGTCCTTATGTCTGGCCTGTCAGCGGAAGGCATTGATTATATTTAGGGGGGGGGTCTTCTCACATTAATTAAGGGAATCAAGGCAATCCCCCATCTGGGCCAATAGGAAAATCCCTACTAACTCTCTCTTCCCAGGTAGTTCTAGTTTGTTAAAGACAATTAAAACTGAGGAGATTCTCACTCACTGCTCGGGAAGATTCTGCACAGAGAGGAACAGAGGACGGGCATTGCAGGAGACACCTGTCATCCCAACTCTTGGAAGGAAAATGATCAGAAACTTAAAGCCATCATGAGGTACAAAGCCAGCACCGACCACATAAGACCCTGCCTCAGATAGATGAATAACAACAACAACAACAACAACAACAACAACAATAATAATAGAATAAACGAGTCAACACTAGCGAATTACCATGCTGTACAAGGAGCAACCCATCCCTTACATCATGAAAGAGACAAGTGATGGCTGCTTGCCATGTGGGCTGGCGGTCTCCAGGAAGGAAGCGTAGTTCTAACGGCCTCCTCATCTGACACTTTATCGTCCCAGTGCTCAAGATACACGCATTTTCATGACAGCCTTTAAAATATTGAGAAACGTATCATAGAAAAAGAGAGTATGTAATATACACACACTACTTAAGATTAATAATAAAACAAGCACAAAGCATTTCATAAGAGAAATAGCAGCGTATAAAGGCTTGGTATCACTGGGTATGAAGTATTTGACGTTTTATTGTGGAAATGCCAACATACAAATTATCCTGTTCATTTTTTTATTACTATAGTTCTATATTTCCCCATACGATGCTGTGTAAACATTTTTATCAGAAATGTTAAAGAAATCCCACCATTAACACACTAGGAATTTGATTGCAGATAGAACGGCCTTGGGCAATCGGGGTGGGGGAGGGGGTGGGGCTTTGTTCTGGTTGCTGCACTCAGAAAGGTGTGAGAACAACATATTGAAGGTGACTGTGAAGAAGCACGCCCAAGCTTGAAGGGCTACACAGAGATGAGCAGTAGCTCCTTTTCCACAGGACCTGAGTTTGGATCTTACCATTCATGTCGGGGGCTTGAAGCTGGCTGTGATTCCAGATCCAGGAGACCTGGCGCCCTCTTCAGGCTTCTTTATGCATCTGCACATATGTAACACACACACTGCACACACACACACACACACACACACACACACACACACACACGAAAATACGTTTAAATCTTAAAAAAAAAAAATAGATAGGCAGTCGCAGCCCACACCTTTCAAACACTGGGGAGTTTGAGGCCAGCTTGGTCTGCAGAGTGAGTGAAAAGACAACCAGGGCTATGTAGAAAACCCTGGATCTAGGGCTTGAGGCCTATTTGGAAGATAATTGCATGCAGCACGCACACTCAGACTGAGGTCTTGGGTTTGGAAGTCTGGAGTATGTGGAGCTAGAAGGGAGGGTTTGGGTCATAGTGGAATCTGAGCTAGGCCCACAGGTCCACACATCTACAGTGTAAAGAGGGTGTAGACAGGACACTTGGGCCAGAAGCCTGAACTTCTGTCTCTGGTGGCTGTTTAGTCATGGGGGAACTCATACCTTCTTGTGCCTCAGTTTCTTCACCTGTAACAGAAGCAGGGTGGCGTTATGACAGAGGACTTAGCATGGAAAGTCTCTTGAATAGAAGCAGCCACAGTACACGAGAGCTTCCTGGGTCAGCAGTAGGATCCTGCAGTAGCCTGGGAGACACAGCCTGCCAGTTTCCCTGACTGTCTCCTCCCTGGGTCCACTCTACCCACTGGCTTGCCTTCTGCTCCGCCAGTATAACTGGCTGCCCCTGTTCCCCACAATGTTCAGGGCTTTGTGGCACTTCAGGGTATCTCCTTAAACCTCCCCCCTCCCCAATACTCCTAGCCCCTCCTAGCACCAATCTGTACCTGTTATTTCTTTAATGTGCTTACCACCATTTGAAGTTTTTATTAAATTGTATTTCTTTGGGGAAAGCACAAAGTCCCCCACTACCAAATGTGGCCAAATTTCCCACATTTGGGGATAGACTGGAAGGGTCAACATGTCCAACATGCATTGGATAAGCGTCACCATGGGACAATGACCTTCATGGCCGTGGAACCTCCCTGACAGGCGAGTGTTGAAATATACATATACATGCACACATAACTTTTGGAGACAAAGGTCTCCCCAGTCCCCATACTGGACTTGAACTTACAATCCTCCTGCCCCAGAATCCCAAATGCTGGGTTTACCAGCCTGAGCCACCAGACCTGTCTGTCACCTTTTGGAATTCTTCCATTTCATTGTGTACTCGTTAGAGGTCTCCCTCGATAGGGTAACCACCTTGTCCCAGTTTGCCAGGGACTTATGAAGTTTTTGCTCGGAAAGGCCAATATCCTAAGCTTCCTAGGAACCCCAAAGCCTTTGCTCAGGGTAAGTTATCTGAGGTCAGGGACTGGGCCAGTGCTACCCATGTGCTGAGCGTCAGCTAAACCATGGATGCTCCTAGTTTACATTCCCGGAGTCAATGAAGAATAAAGCAGTGAATGCGATGGGAACTCAGGAGACAGCGCTCGTGGGGAAGCACATCTATCCCAGAAAGACAGACCTGCTGATACCATTTCCCTCGTCTGCCAAATCAATCCTACTGCTCTGAGACTCACCGCCTGATTCTGGTACAGTCACTGATGCTTATATTCCTGTCTCCAGGGTTACTGAGGTACCTTCAAGGCCGGTAGCTGCTTTGCACCCCAAGAGTAACGCAGTGTCCGGAGACTGTGGCTGATCAAGGCTAGGTGTACATTTGGAAGTCAGTACAAAGTACATGTCACTTGCTTGTGGACTGTCACAAAATCACACTTGGCTTCTTGGGGCTGTGAGCTTTTCCCTCACTCTGCAAACTGTAGACAAAGCAAGGCCTCACCAAAAAAACTTCTTCTAAGCAATCAGAACAAGAGAAGTTAGAAGGACGTTCCACAGAGCTAAGAAGTATAAGTGACCAAACATTGAGGAATTAAAAGCAAAGACGGGTTTCTGTTTCCTTATAAAGTTCTACCACCCAGACACTTAGGGCAAATATAACATATAACAGTTGAAAAGGAAAAGAGGAAATCCAGAATCATCCCCCTCCTTCCCCACCCCCTTCCCACTCCTATGTAGCTACGGATGGATACATTGTTATGTAAGTAAAGTGTCCCCTGTGTAGCTGTATGGAGAACCTAATGAACACATTGTTAAGTAAGTGCCAACCCTGTGGGACAGTGAGACTTGTATCTAATTGTCTCCAGCTATTAGAAGGGAATGTCATTTCTACCCAGACTTACTCATGAAGATATTTGTTTCGTTACTACTGGTGATCAGCCTTGTCCTGAGTTGAGTGGAGTAGATGTTCTCCTAGGAGGTTTCATTAAGTGGGTGTGTTGTTCACGATGAGTAAGTTAATCAATTTCAGTTGCGAGGTTGGTTCCTGCTGTTCCCAGAGCTTTTACAATGGAGCAGAATTACTGTCTCTTAATCCATCAAAACAATGGGGACTCAGAACAACTTCTAAGGAAGCTGTCTAGGGCTGGGATGTAGCCCAGTGGTTGTGATGGCTACATTTATGTCAACTTGACACAAGCTACAGTCATCTGAGAGGAAGGAATCTCAGTTGAGAAAAAGCCTTCATAAAACTGGGCTGTGGGCCACCCTGTAGAGCATTTTTTTGTTAGTGATTGATGGGTGAGGGCCCAGCCCATTGTGGGTGGTACCATCTCTGAGCTGGTGGGCTTGGGTTCTATAAGAAAGCAGGCTGAGCAATCCAAAGGGTGCAAGCCAGTAAGCAGCACCCCCTTCATGGCCTCCAAATTGTCTCCTTCTTCGGGGATCCAGTCCTGTGTGAGTTCCTGTCCTGACTTCCTTCAAGGATAGACTACAGTATAAGTATAAGCCCAATAAACCCTTTCCTCCCTAACTTGCTTTTTGGTCATGGTGTATCATTGAAGCAACAGAAACCCTAACTGAGACAGTGATGGAGTACGTACTGAGCCTGCCACAGGTCCTAGGCTCAATCCCAGCAACACCAAAAACTTAACTCTAAGGCTATGTGACCATAATTTAACTTTGGATATTAACGCTTAATATTTATTTTTGAAGCCACAAGGGTAAGAATATTCCAAAATATATTCTTTTAAATAAGAGGGATAGGGACTTTGATCCGTGTCCTGCGGGATGAAGGTGATGCAGTTGGCATCACCAACCAGTGTGGTTTCTACTACAAGGAAGCTTTCCAACTTCTTGGCTCACAGAGAAATCCACCTCGTCGTCCCTTCTCGAAACCCTCTGCTCTGGGCAACCTTCCCTCCATATTTTACTTATGCCAATGCTTTGATGCTCTTGACCTCCCGTTCTGGCCCAGGAAATCCCTCCAGTGTCCTCATCCTGTGCTGATCCTGTTTGCTCTCTCCTCACACGAACCGTCGGTAGCTCTCCCTTCAATCTAAACAGCAAACTTGTGCCGGCAGAGCCTGTGCACTATTAATTACTTACTGAATCCTCCCCTGAGCCCACGGTGTTCTGCTCAACACGGAGGCTCAATAATTAGTTATTAAATTGAATCCAAGCGGAGATTGGGGGCCACCTTGTCTACATGACAGACTCTAGGCCAGTCAGGGCTGCAAAGTCAGACCCTGTTTAAAAATAAAATTGAACCCAAGTGGGACAGAATCTCTGAAATTGACAGGAACAATGCAGTGAGCTGAGAAAAGAGTGTGTCAGAGGTCAGAGCACAGGTCCTAGTAGTTAGGTCAGCCATTCTGCACCAATGAGCACTGCGTGTGTATGTGTGTGTGTGTGTGTGTGTGCGCGCGCGCGCGTGTGCGTGTGCAGTGTGCATGCGTTTGTGTGAGAGTGTTTGAGTGTGTGTGTGTGAGTGTGTGTGAGTGTGTGTATGAGTGTGTGTGTGTGAATGTGTGTGTATGAGTGTGTGTGAATGTATGAGAGTGTGTGTGAATGTATGAGAGTGTGTGTGAATGTATGAGTGTGTGTGTGAGTGTGTGCGTGAGTGTGTGTGAGTGTGTGTATGAGTGTGTGTGAATGTGTGTGAATGTGTGTGCATGTGAGTGTGTGTATATGAGTGTGTGTATGAGTGTGTATGTGTGAGTGTGTGTGCATGTGTGTATGTGTGTGTGCATGCATGTGTTTGTGTGTGAGAGTGTTTGTGTGTGAGAGTGTTTGAGTGTGTGTGTGTGTGTGTGTGTGTGTGTCTGTGTGTGTCTGTGTGTGTCTGTGTGCCTGCCATGGCGTCATGTATCTGGAGATTTGGAATCCTCAACTGAATGCTGTCTCTTTCAGGAACACTCAGAGGGGAACCTAGTACACAATGCTTGTGTGTGCTCGACCACAGGGCCTTCACAAGTCACTCAGATATCAGAGAACAAGGATCCAGGAACAGGTGTGGACTGAGTACCGTGGGACATGTTTGATTATAGGACGCCATAGGGAGGAAGAGTCTCCAGTCTCCATGGGAAAATGTACACCCTCTTGCACCAGCCATGTTAGGGAGGAGGCTGGGGAAATACGTAATAATTTGCACCTCTGCCCAGAGGATGAGATGTGTCATTTTTTTCTGCAACAATCTGTGCTACTGGCTGACAGCATGGAATTTCCTCCTAGTCTGAGCTGGCAGCTGCTCATGCAAGTAGCCAATCGGGCTGTGCAAAAGCAGCAGCAGCAGCTTGGATCGCTAGAGGAGGAAGAGGGGAGGGGAAGGCAGCTGGGTTCCGTAGCAGAGGGCGTCTGCCCTCGGCAATTCCCAAGTTCCACGTGATTTCACCTCTTAGTACTTCCCACCCCCATCCTCCTACCCATCCCTCCCTCACTAGTAGCTCACTAGCATAGCTGACACTTCATAAAAGTCCTTCATCCAGCCCTGCCTGGACCCAGGGTTGCAGGTTTGTTCTACCCACAGAGCCTGGGACACAGTGTTATATACCAGGGAGGCTGTGGTGGCTCCCATAGGCTCATCTATGTGGACCGCTTAGTCACCAGGGAGTGGGACTCTAGGAAAGGATTAGAAGGCTTGGGGGGGGTGGCCTCGTTGAAGGAAGTATGTCACTGGAGATGGGCTCTGAAGTTTCAAAGACTCATGCCAAGTTCTGTCTCACTCTCTCTCCGCCTGCAGATCAGAATGTAACTCTCGACTATGCTTACAGCCACGCTCTGTGCAGTGATGATGATGAACTGACGCTCTGGAACAGTAGGCAAGTCCACAACTAACTGCTGTCTTTTATAAACATTGCCATGGTCATGATGTAGGTCTCAGGGTGTTTGCAAAGATGCTATCTAGCCGCTACGATAATTAATCTTGACTGTCAGCCTGACTGGACCGAAATACTCTAGGAGTAGGAAGGCTTACTTCCGGGTGATTGGCTTAGGGCAACGATTACTTATTCTCACAGCTGTGTGGGTCAACAGGAAGCCAGATGCCGCCTCTGCTGCCTTTGTCTCTTTGATTCCTCCTAAGACTTGAGGTCTAGCCTAAGAAGGTCGCTGTTGCTAAAATCCCTTTCTAGAAGGGAATGTAAGCAAAGTCTACCCCTCCTCCTAGCTCTCAGTGATAAACCAAGGCACAATCCCACCAAAGTCACTCTAGGGAACTGGTGGGTTTACTGGGTCTCTTTACTTACCATGAGGGAGGGAGGGGTTACTCACAGGGGTGTGAGTGCTCCTTTCCTTAATGAGCTGCAAGTGGAAAAAGCCTTTACCTAGCAAGAATGAGGGTTTCCCTATAGCCACGTAGGTGAAGTAGCCCCCCGTTCCTAGTCCTCCAGGGCCTATATAATCTAGCTTCTCCCTGTAATTAAGGCAGAGCTGCACAAGTGGTAGAGAGTGGTTGGATCCTCGGGGAAGGGTTTCATGGCTGTGACTCCTCTCCATGAGTGGGTACAAGTATTCAACAAACCCACCTTGTATACTCCCTTTGCAAGGAGGGGTCACAGCTGAACTCCGAAGATGGCAACTGTGTGGAGGAGTCACTGACAGTTCAGGAGGGACAGAACCCCTACAAGCACACCCCAAGCCTCTAGTCACACTGAGTATCACAGGGTCCCGTTAGCCGAAACACTTGTCGCAGTCAACTACAAAATGAAGGCCAGAGTGTGAAGGATGTGGCTACATGGAGGGCCAGAGAGTTGGACAGCATTTCCTTGTCCACTAAGCAGGCGGTGGGAGACGTTAGTGCAGTCCAAGACCAGTAGCTCTCTTCAAAGTCAGGTGTAAGCAAAGGTGTGGCTCTGGGTGACTTCTCTAAACCATGCATTTCTTTTCTAGTCATGAATAGTATGGCCAAAAGAACACACGGAGGACTGTCCGCCGTCCAATAAGCTGCCGTTCTGCTCATTCGCCCGTTCTTCCTGCCTCACTCAGGGTGACAGGTCCCAGAATCCTGGCCCTCTGGCAAAGACATGGCCTGATGCTCAAGTGTTTAATCAGCCTCTGAACCCACTTCTGTCTGCTGACCACAGGGCAGGGACTCAGACACAGATGTGAGTGAGGCCTTTCCCAGATGGCCCAGCTCTTCACGGTCAACTTTTGGTTCTTGTGCTTAAAATAAACATAGTCTTAGAAAGTACTTTCTGGAATGGTCATTCTGTTTTGTTTGTGCTTGTTTTCAAATTGTGTGTGGTGTGTGTGTGTGTGTGTGTGTGTGTGTGTGTGTGTGTGTGTACTGCCACAGCATGTGTGTGAAGGTCAAAAAACAATTTGCAAGAGCTGGTTCTCTCCTCCCTCCCTCCTCCCTTCCTCTCTTTCTCTGTCTTTCTATCTCTGTCTCTATCTCTCTGTGTCTCTGTCTGTCTCTGTGTCTCTGTCTCTGTCTCTGTCTCTGTCTCTGTCTCTCTCTCTCTCTCTCTCTCTCTCTCTCTCTCTCTGCTCCACCCACTCTTCAAAACGGTCCCAGTGATTCTCTGCTCCTACCTACCTAGGGTTCAGACTTCCTGCGTCAGACTCCCCTCCCCCAACCCCACTGAGGCCGTGCTGAGTCCATCTGGCTGATGTAACAGATATGACATTGCAGAAATAAGAGGGACCCGGTCTACAGGCAAAAGATGCCGCAGTTCCCATCTCGCATCTGTAGCTTCCCACTAGGGAAAGCAGCACTGTGGTGTAAGGTTACCCAGTCAGTAGATGTCTATCTGCAGATGAGTAGATAAAGAATGTGTGGTAATAGACTCAATGGATCCCGTGCAGCTCAAAAATAAATGAGCCCATGACACTTACAGGAAAATGAATGGTCTGGAAATCATTAAGCAAAATAAGCCAGACTCAGAAAAACGTATGGCCAAGTTTCTTTTATGTGCAAAATCTAGATTTGAAATTATATATGTATGTGTAAGTATTTGTGTGTGTAGGTGCATGAGTGTACATATGTGTGAGTGTGTGTGAGTGTGAGTGTGTGTGTGCATGTGTGTGTGAGTGTGTGAGTGTGTGTGTATGGTGTGGTGTGTGTGTGGTGTGTGAGTGTGTGGGTGTGTGTGTGTGTGTGTGTGTGTGTGTGTGTGTGTGTGTGTTTGTGTGGATTGTGTGTGTGTGTGTGTGTGTGTGTGTGTGTGTGTGTGTGTGTGTGTGTGTGTGTGTGTGTGTGTGTGTGAGTGTGTGTGTGTGTATGTGTGTGTGTGTGTGTGTATGTGTGTGTGTGAGTGTGTGTGTGAGTGTGTGTGTGTGTGAGTGTGTGGCAACTGAGCAGGTTATCAAACAAGAAAAAGAATCATGTTAGGGGAGAAGAGCAGGCAATGAGAAACATGTAGTAAAGAACAGAGGAACTCTCTGGAAAGAGGGAAGGAAGCACACAGGCTATTGGGAGGCAGAGGAACCCAGTAGAGAGCACTGAATGAAATAGTGTGAGATAAAAAAGGGGAAGGGACCAGGACCCCTTTCTATACTTCAGGGGTTTCTTCCTCTATAACCTACTTCTATCAAAGCCAATTCCAACACCTGGAAACAGCAACCACAAACTGGAGACCATGACTTCAGCTCCTTAGGAATCTTCCAGATCCCAAGGGAAGCCCAGCTATGTCTCCCAGGACCACAGGCTACAGAAAATGTAACATTTATAATAAAGGCTCATTTTTATTTGCAGCCACTGAAGCATGAGGCAATTTGTTATGAAGTAGCAGATATCAGTTCAAATAGAGAGGTGGTTTATGGGTAAAGTGCCTGCTATGCAAGCGTGAGGACCTGAGTTCAGATCCCCAGCATTCTCGTAGAGATCCCGAACGGTGGTACTCTGTTGTTACCACAGAGATGTGGGGACCGGAAGGCAGGCATGTCCTTGAAGCTCATTGGCCAGCTAGGCTAGTCAACTCAATGAGCTTCCCGGTCTTTGTTGAGACCCTACTCAAAAACACTAACAATAACAAAACCCAAGGTGACCTCCAACCTTCATACACTCACTCAAATGCCTACATGCCTACATGTATGCACTCCCACGTGTGCATATACCTACATACAATAGTACATGCACTACAGAGAGGGGGGAAAGGAGATCAGGAAGGAGGGGGGAGGGGAGGGAAGAGAACTGGAAAGGGAGGGAGGGAGAGAGGACGGAAGGATTCAGGAAGGGCTGCTGGCTAGGTCTGGAGGAGGGAATGTGAATATGTTACAACTGTAACTGAATCTCATCAGTTACAGTTTCAACCAGGGCTGCTGGCTATCTGGTCTGGAGGAGGGAATGTGAATATGTTACAACTGTAACTGAATCTCATCAGTTACAGTTTCAACCAGTTTGGGGTCTCGCCCCTACCCAGCCTGCAGTGGCGTCTGCCTTCTGAACTCCACGGCTTTTGAGCTTCTGGTTAGTTTCAGTTTCTTCCTTCTGCCCGGTTGGTTACCCAGGTTTCTACCTGTTTTCCCTTTTCTAAAGGATCATCAGCTCTGCTCATCGGCTGCCAGGTTCTAACTTGCTATTTTGTTTTTCCCCTGTGAATTCCAATTGTTTTTAATTTACTGTCAACAGAGTAGGGTCTGAGGAGAGGGCAGACTTAATTAAGTTCCATCTGCCCTAAGTAGTGAAATCAGAGTGTGGGAGGGGACGTGGGGGTGGGGACAGATCTGGAGGGGCTGACAATGAGGAATCCAAAGGTCAGGTCGGGGCTGTCTTCTCCCACTCCCCACCTCAGTTTGTGAGGCAGCACTTCCCAGTGAGTTTGGAGCACTCCAGTTCGGCTCCGCTGGCTGACCAGTAAGCCTCCTGTCTAGTCCTCCCCTGAGCTAGGACGACCAGTGCATGCCACCGCACCCAGGTTTTTATGTGAGTTCTGGGGATTAAACTCACTCAGGTTCTCGAGGTTGCAAAGCAAGCAAGCACTTTGCCAGTTGAGCTTCCCCCCCCACACACACACCCCATGCTCCAATCCTCAGAGGTGAGCTCTCTCGAGAACCGAACCCCCACCCTATCCCCAGTCCTCAGAAGTGATCCCTAACAGGCTTTGAATTCTCCCTCACTGTGGAAGACCATGACCACTATGGCTACTCCTGGTTTTGTTGTTGTTGTTTTCTTTTTTTCCATTTGCATGTGTGCGGTGGTAGGAATTGAACTCAGGGCCTTATACCTCCATCCCCAAGCTCCATCTTGAGAGGGCGGCTTATACGAACAGGTGTTTAAAGAACCCACAGATCTGAGAATGTTTGTATGCCTTGGAGGCTGCAGTGCAGACAGAAGAGGCCCCAGCCCTTTGAAGAGATATCAAGCAGAATGACTGGAAGTAGGGTAGGAAGATGCTGAGAACAAGGGTCCCGAAATGGATTGAAGCTAGAAGAGGAAGGACACATGGAATAGCAGTGTGTGTGTGTGTGTGTGTGTGTGTGTGTGTGTGTGTGTGTGTGTGTTAAAGTCCAGACCCCCCTCCTTAGGATACCATAAGTTTTGGTGATCATAGTGTTTGCCTATAATTCTAGTATTGGAGCAGCGAAAGCAGAGGGGTTTCTCTATGTTCCAGGGTAGCCTGGTCTACTTATGAGTTTGAGGCCAGCCTGGTCTTTACAAAGAGAAAGTTTGAGGTACCTAGGACTGCAAAGTGAGATTTATTTATAAATAAATGAGTGGGAGTAAGTGGAAACAGGCACAGACGACAAATCCACTGTGCACAATGAAAGACTCTTGTAGAAATGCTTGAATTAAAGCGCAGTTGGTGTGTCACAGTTGTTTGGACATAGACTTCCTCATCTTCTACTTTCTAATACATATGTCTGCCCTCAGGGTTGCCCCATGATCCAAAACTGTCTGTCAAAGTCACAAGTCAGAGCAAAATACACAAGGACAGAGAGAGGTCTCTCATTTAGAGTAGCTTCCTGGTGAGAAGGCTGGGCTGACTCCATGACAGGCTTCAAATTGGCAGTTCAGGAGGCTAGGCCTAAATCTCTGTTTCCAAGAACTGGAAGTCCAGGCAAGTTCAGGCCTCAGAAGCTGCCCTGACACCTAGCCTGTTTCCAGACTTCCTCAGCTACTTCCTTAGCAACAGTTTCCAGACCTCCCCAGCAAGTTTCCCACCCCCTTTAAAGGAATTAAAGAATGTCCATTAGATGGACCCAACAGACTAACATAGAGGTCACCTACCCCGGAACTCCCTAATGTGCTTTGAATCAGGCCTTCAAGTTCACTTGGTTGTCTCTCTATTCTGGTAATGGGAGACCTCAACATGCTGGACTTCTGCAGAATAAAACACTCTGCATTTTACATACTATCTGAGTCCAGGGTATCATTCTTTGTCAAATCATGAACCCTTACACACTATAAGGCCATCCATGTCGTAAATCCATCTTATGGATTAGAATCAAGTTACATATTTATATTTAGCAGCAAGAGCTTCTGAGTAATTAAATTGATTGATCGATCGATTGATTGATTGATTTTGATACTGGGGATGAAACCCAAGGCTCTATATATGATGGTGGGTAAGGAGTCTACTAAAGCCACTCCTAAGCCCTAGGAAATCATTCTTTATTCTTGGTCATGGTGTGTCCAATAAGGAATGAGGAAGCAGAGGAAAGACACAGGGGTGGCAACTAGCCATCTCTGCATTTGGCAAGACAGAAAAGTCAGGCCTTGCATTGGAACTTCTAGGGCAGAAGTTTTTCTAGGCTCTCAAGAGAACGCCTGCTTCCTCCAGCTCTGCCTGCTTTGTCTAGGCTCTTCCAGGGCGGAAGACAAGCCTAAGGGCAAAGACATCCTAGTTTTGACAGTTGCGTTTATTTATTTAGAAGCCTTAGGCCAAAAAATCAATTAAGAAAAAAAAAAAGTAGAGCCTAGCTGGGTATGCTGTGGCAGCACCACCGTAACAACGCAGGGCAGAGGAGTGCACATCCGTGGGCGGCATGTGACGGTTAGAGTGAGAAATGCCCCCACAGGCATTTGGATGCCTGGTCCCCAGCTGGTGTTGCTGTTTGAGGAGTTTCAGGTGATTCAGCCTTGCTAGAGGAAGTCCCTCACTGGGGACAGGCATTAGGATTATATCACCCCATTTCCAGTTCACTTTCCCCACTTCCTGCTTGTGTTTGAAGAGATGAGCTCCCAGTTTGCTCCTCCTGCGGCTGTTTGGCCCCTTGATGCTGTCTCCCTGCCGTGATGTGACGCACTTCTCACTTAGGAACGGCGAGCCCAAACAAACTCTTCTAAAAGGTTCCTTGGCCACCGTGTTTTATCACAGCCACAGGAAAATAACTGACACAAAGGGATACAGTCGTATGGTGGGGGTGGAGGGGAGTATGACACAGGAATGGCAGTAGGAATGTGCGGCATGTGGCTCTCGTCAATCACGTGTCACGGAGCTCCTTCAGTGACCGCTGATGCCATTCATAGCAGACCCATGCACACTTCTGTGACCGCCACAGTAGTTCAGCAGTGCCCAGCTATGAGGGTCAATGTGGTCAATCTAACTATCTAGAACCGCTGGCAGACAAGCGTCTGGTCATGCCTAGAGGGATTATTTAGATTGGGTTAATTCAGGTGGGAAGATCCACTTTGGCAGTGGAACTAATGTTGTTGTAAAATTATATTAAACTGCTGTCTTTTACCCCCACTAGGTCTGGCACCACAGTGTCCCAAGATATCTGGTAAATATCTTGCCAGAAACACACATCCCAACTCCATGGCGGCCCAGTGTCTCACAGCCCAATAACCTTTGATACCATTGATAAGATATAATTGCCCACCTAAACATACAAAACCCTGTACACATCTATCCCTTAAGAACACTCGTAAAGGTACAGCGTGGAATCTTAACATCAGCCTCCATGTTCTCTCGTCTCCAGTCCTTTCCATTCCAGTCTTCTCCTCTTCCCTCAAACTTTTCTCCCACCCATCCTTCCTTCTCGTCCAATGACAGGCCTCGTTCTGTCTTGTACCTGCCTAACCTGTATGACATCTTAAAGTCCAGGACTAGATGAAATGGAGAAACCGAGCTGAGCCCCAGCAGATAGAACTCTGCTTCCTCGCCGTGGATATAACATGACCTCTTCCTGGCTGGTCTTCTGTTGACTCAACACACAAATCTAAAAGGAAGGAACCTGCGCAGAGAAAACTCCTCCATCAGATCCAGCTGTGGGGCATTCTCTTAGTAATGCCCGTTGTGGGTGGTGCCGCCTCTGGTCTGCTGGTCCTGGGTTCTATAGGAAAGCAGACTAAGCAAGCCATAAGGAGCAAGGAAGTAAGCAGCTGGAAAAATAAATAATACACCAACGTATGCCATTCCTAGCTCAAGATTAGACCTCAGGCTTGGGTGTATGAAGGCCAACTTGCCACAAGCCTGCACATCATTTCCAGAGGTAGAGGCCATGAACCAAGCCCATTGTCCTAGCACACTTGGCCTGCTATAACGAAAGTCCATAAGGTGAGTGGCTTATGGTATCAGTTACCTTTCAACTCACTGTAAGAAAACACCCAAAAGGAACAACTGAAAGAGGGAAGACTTGTGTCAGTCTATGGTTTAAGGGGCTATAGTCCACAGTATGAGTCAGGGTTCTCTAGAGTCTCAGAACTTATGGACTGTATCTACACATTAAGAGAATTTATTGTGATGACTGGATCACAGGTGAGCCCTTCAATTCTGAATTGCAGTTCATTCCAGATATAGTCAAGTGGACAACCGGGAGTAGCCATTACATCCACTATGGTGGGATCAGCATGGCACAGCAGGAACATTTCAGGGTTGTGGCAACAAGGATATGAGGTGGTTTGCTCGTGTGGTTAAACAATCAGGCAACAGAGGACAATGAATGCTGACATTCAACTGGCTTTCTCCCTCTCCCCTTTTATTCTGTCTGGGAATGCAGGCCATGGGATAGTACAGCCTATATTTAAGACATGTTTCCCCGCCCTCAGTTAATCCTCTCTGGAAATCCCCTTACATATACACCCAGGGGTAGAGCTCAGCAATGCCTCAGGCCTTTTGGGTTTTTATTTTGTTTTGTTTTTTAATTTCTTGAGACAGGGACTCTCTGTGTAACTTTTACTGTCCTGGAACTTGTTCAGAGATCCACCGGCCTCTGCCCCCTAAGGGCTGTGGTTAAAGGCATGTGCCGCAATGGCCAGCCCCTTAGACTTTTCTTAGTCCAGTTAAATTGGCAACTGAAAATAATCACCAAACTTACAAGCAATGGGAGTTTATTACTCATGGTTCCGGAAGTTGGAAGTCTAATACTGGCAGCTCATGTGTTTGCACCATAGACAATGCCTTCCTCCTACCCTTTCCTAGAACGGAGAGGGGGATACAAGCTCCCCAAGGCTGCATGCTCCTCCAGGCACTCATCCATCTCTGACTTCATCACCTCTGCACCTCAGGAAGGGTCTCGTTTGGCAGGTGTTGCTGCCTACTTGCCTGAATGGGATTTGTTATGGCGTCAGCTGCTCTAAGATCTGAGGACTTGTTACATAGTCTCAAAAACAAATAAACAAACCAAAAAAAAAAAAAAAAAGATCACTGGCTGAATGTTAACTACCATATAAACAACGGGAGAAAAGCCCTTCTTTGAGCTGCCTCAACTGAGAGGGAGTGCCCTGGCCATGTGTAGGACCTTCATTTGTGACTTTGTCTTTGATCGTCTGAGGCCAGCCCTCAGCCTCCGCCCCTGGGACCTGCCATCCTTGTGTACTTTTACAAGAAAATGAAGTGCAAGAAATCAGTGCTTCCTTCTTGGTAGAGGAAGTCTCGGGTCCGGCCAGGGTAATATTCTTTGGAGCTTTGGGGGTAAAGGAGTGATACAAAGACAAGGAGAAATGAGGGGTACAGAGATGAGCCCAGCTGCAGGAGGCTCGCACCTGGCTTACTGTGAACCCTGGCTTCTTACCCTATCCCACACCACTGGTCTTCAGTTCTCGTCGTCTTTGCTGCCCTGGCACCAGCATCACGAAAGTTTCTTACTAGGTTCCGAGTTACTGTGCCCCCTGCCTAGAAACCAAGGCCCACGCTGGTGAGCATTATGCTTTGAGTGCAAACTGCAGCCCATGTTTTCATGGGTTTGAATTTGGTCCTCAGATGGTGGCGAGGTTTCAGGTTTTCTGGAATCTTTAGGGGGCAGAACCTTCACCGAAGGAAACCAGTCACTAGAGATGGTCTTTGAGGTGGGATGGAGCTTGAGTCCAACCCCATTTCCTGTTGTAGACACAGTATGGGCAGCTACCTCATGGTCCTGCTGACAATTCCTTCCACCAGAATGAAGCCTTTCTCCCCTATTCTGGTTACAACTATAAGACAGGTTAGGATATAGCA
>NC_046165.1:87354182-87441682 GCF_011064425.1 Rattus rattus | reverse complement strand
ACACAGCAATGTATAGCACAGACCTGTAACCTAGTTCAGGGACTCCAATGCCTTCTGCTGAACTTTTCTGACTCCTGCATATACATGGTGCACATAAACACAAGCAGGCACACATATACACATAAAATACAGTAAAACAGTTATAGACTTATTTTACTTTCAATCATGTGTAAATTTCTAAGTCTATGTGAGTGTATGCCATGTATGTATGGGGTGTGTGTGTGTTTGTGTGTGTGTGTGTGTGTGTGTGTGTGTGTGTGTCCGTGTGCATCAGAGCCCGTGAAGCTGGAATTCCAGGTAGTTGTGCACTGTCTGATATGGGTACTAGGGACAGAATGTGGATCATCTGGAAGGGTTGAGCATGTCTTTAACCACTGAGCCATCTCTCTAACTCACACTTTTTTCTTTTTCAGATTCATTTAAGAAATAGTAACAATAATAATAATAATAATAATAATAATAATAATAATAATAATAATGTGGCTTAGTTGGAGGATTGAAATGCTCACCACCAAGCTTGAGGACCCGAGTGTAAGCCCTGGGACCCCCCTTGTGGAAGGAGAGGATTGAGTCCTAGAAGTTGTCCTCTGACATACACTAAAATGTTTTTATTTTCGGGCTGGAGAGAGGGCTCAGTGGTTGAAAGGTCATACTGCTCTTGCAAAGGAAGCAAGTTAGAGTCCCAGCACCCATGTCTGGCATTGCACACGCAGTTCCTCTGACTCCAGGGGATCCAATGCTTCCGGGCTCTGTGGGTCTCTACATTCACATGTGCATAACCCACACGTGGACACACATACACATAATTTTCCTTATTTACTGATTGATTGATTTTGGCTTTTGGAGACCAGGTTTCTCTGTATAGCCTTGGCTATCCTAGAACTTGCTCTGTAGAGCAGGCTGGCCTCAAACTCACAGAAATTCACCTGCCTCTGCCTCCTGAGTGTTGGGATTAAAGTCATTCAGCTTAAATTTTTTAAAGATTGATTTTTTTCAATTAGATCTGCTGTTCCTCGAGGAACAGAAATTGGACAACTGGGGCTGGAGAGATGGCTCAGCGGTTAAGAGCACTGACTGCTCTTCCAGAGGTCCTGAGTTCAATTCCCAGCAACCACATGGTGGCTCACAACCATCTGCAATGAGATCTGATGCCCTCTTCTGGTGTATCTGAAGACAGTGACAATGTACTCATATACACAAAATAAATAAATCTTTAAAAAAAAAAAGAAATTGGACAACTGGGAATGAATATTTTGCAATCTTCTGCAAATTTCTTTGTCGCTTTGGCTTGTGATCCAAAAATAAAATGGCTTGAACGTGACTGAGATGATGTTTGGGTGAGTAAAATGATTGTTGCTCATGAGGAAACAATCAAGAGTAATGTTTGACTTCCACATGCACACACTTTGGCAAGAGCACACACATGCACACAATTAATTGGTTAAATTTAAATTAAAGTGCTTGGACCAGTATGGCAGGTTACAAATCTGTTTTAGTGCACTGTAGCTGTCACACCACAAGAGGGCGCCAGATCTCATTACAGATGGTTGTGAGCCGCCATGTGGTTGCTGGGATTTGAACTCGAGACCTCCGGTAGAGCAGTCAGTGCTCTTAACCACTGAGCCATCTCTCCAGCCCCACCTGCCGTCTTCTAATGCACTTCATTAAGGACGGGCAAATGCCACTCATACGAAGGGGTGGACTGGAGTGCAGGGGAGCCACAAGCAGCACAAGGTGTCCAACAGTCTGCCCCTCAGAAGGACAGACAGGCCCACCGGGGTTTGTCCTCCCTGCTCAGACCGCAGCCCCGCTACTTTGTTACCTCCGAAGGACTCGACTGGTGATTGATTGTGTAATTTGCCCTTCTGGCCTTTCTCGGAGAGCATCACGGGTAATCCTTCCGTGACTTCCAAATCTCAGCACTGACTGGCACTGCTGCCCTAACTGTTTTCGCTTGGGCCCCTATTTAACACTGCCCCAAAGCTAAAACTCCTCAGATTGGCCTCACTCTGGGATTCACCAGCTCCTCCCAGTTCAGTGGTGGAGTAGGGATGGCCTGCTTTGTTTAAGGAGCCAGGGCCAAGTTTAGCCCAAAAGTTCTCATTTCCATAGGAACCTCGGGCAATAGCCCTCTCCTGAGGGGTGAAAGCCTCGTAATTACTCTCTCTATAAATCGGAGACCACTGCAGCAGGGCAGCTCCATGGGCTCTCTAAAAGGAGAGACTGTGGGTTATTTTTAAAAAACCGTCGCCTCAAGGGAGGGGTCACGGCCGTGAGTCACAGTTTTCTCTAGAGCTTCTCTGATGAGGGAAAAACCACGTTGCAGTGTGTTCATTTTCGACCTTCTGAAACACTTGCCCCGTGGGTAGAACCAATCAGGCCAACTCTTACTGAAGAAACGCGGACGATAGCTGTTCCAGGGGTGCTGAGACCACGGTTGGCTTATAATCCATAATCCTTGTCAGCAGGATGGAGCCGACTCCAATCCTCAGCGGACTGACTTTTTACTTATTGCTGGCTTCCTTCTTTCCTGGTTCCAGGAAGGTTCGTGATCTAATGAAGAATTTTTTTTTTGCTGAGGAGGAGCTGTGTGGCAGAAGAATCAGTCTTCCCGGGATATCATTTTACTTGCTTTACAGAGCATTAAAAAGAAATTTTAAGTGATAAATGCATTAATCCACAGCTACTTATGATTAGCCTGCTCCAGCTAAAATGGGGATACATTATCTGCAAGACATCTTTCATACTCCCAAGGCACTTTCAAATAATGAAAACATATAAAATCATATCAGAGTAATTAAAGTAACGGCAAATAAAAACGTAGCCCGATATGGAATTGCCTATCAGACCAATGTATCTCTTTTTATAAGCCCTTTGTGATATTGCTATTAATTTTTAAGTAACAAAATATTGCTCCCAAATCAAAAAGGGGATATTAACTAACACATACACAATTGCTTTCCAAGTGCAAAGCCCTACATTCTAGTTTATAAAAAGCAGCTTCGGTGGGCATTTAGTAAATTCTACACCCAGTGGTCATGGAAGCCATAGAGGAAACCGTGTGGAGGTCTTTAAAAGGAGAGCCTAGGGCTGGGGAGATGGTTCAGCAATAAAAGTGGTTTCCCAACAGATCTAATGACCTGAGAGTTTCGTTATCAGATCCCACCTAAAAAGCCACATGTGGTGACTCTCGTCCAGGCC
Source organism: Rattus rattus (assembly GCF_011064425.1). Classification (NCBI taxonomy): domain Eukaryota; kingdom Metazoa; phylum Chordata; class Mammalia; order Rodentia; family Muridae; genus Rattus; species Rattus rattus. The sequence goes on along the minus strand of NC_046165.1, from coordinate 87,438,481 downwards.
ATGACTAGTGGCTCATGTCTGTGACCCAGCACTACCAAGATGAGACAGTTAAGGTGGAAGAGGAGACAGGAGGACCAGCTGAAGGCTTGTAAAAGCAGATTCCTCCTTAAAATCAATGGAACAAGAAAACAGACTCTCAGAGCATTGTTCTCTGACCTCCACATGTAATAAGTCTCTCTCCCACCTTTATCTCTCTCTCTCTGTCTTTGTCTCTCTCTTACACACACACACACAAACACACACACACACACACACACACACACACTCATCAACACAGTAAAAATAAAATTTAAAAAATCTTAAAAATGAGAGAAGAGGGCTGGAGAGATGGCTCAGTGGCTAAGAGTGCTGACTGCCCTTCCAGAGGTCCTGGGTTCAAATTCCAGCAACCACGTGGTGGCTCACAACCATCTGTAATGGGATCTGATGCCCTCTGCTAGTGTGCATGAAGAGATCAAAAGTGTACATGTGACATAAATAAATAAATTTTTAAAAAAAGGAGAGAAGAGGCAAAAAGGAGGGAGAGAGGGAGAGGGAAGGAGATAGAGAGAGAGAGAGAGAGAGAGAGAGAGAGAGAGAGAGAGCGCAGTCATGCTAGCTCAGATTTATAATCCCAGGTATTTTAGGACCAAGGATCACTCAAGTTTGAGGCCTGAGTTGTACAGGTGTTTGAGGCCAGCCTGGGCTACACAGTGAGATTCTATCACGGAGTGGGCGAGGCAGGGGTATTGATCCACCTCCCTCGACTTGTGGATTTGTATGGGTAGGAAGCCTAGTCCTGTCTACCAGTTTCCTCACCTCACACATAGCAGGTGGGCAGGCAGAGAAGAAAACTGGCATTTAGGTAACATCAGATCATATGGTCACTGTGTAGAATGTCAGCCTCCGTTAGCTCTGAGGCTGCGAAGGGTCCCCAGACTCCCAGAAACTTGGTCTAACCCTCGAAGCACTTCAACTTTTTAACAGGGCACAGACCTTTTATCCTGCATTCGGCTAATTCTAGTTCCAGTTTCAGTGAACTTTGGATGTTAACACTGATTAATCGTCAGCCTAATCTACATTCAAATATATCAACATGTAAGGCCAACACATAAAAGCAAATATTTGCCTCTTGAGCTAAAGTAGGTGACTTTTAAACAACAACAAGAACAGACTTTGTCTGAATCACTAATGAGCATTTTTTTTTTATCATTTTTTTCTCTCCCAAGTCTTGAGAAAACTTGTCTGGCAAACTATATTTACTGAGTAATTAACTTGTTTTCCCTTAAAGAAAATTAATCCCAGACACATTATCATTTGGCTGCCTTCCCAGCCAAATGCAGATACTTGTTATCTGAATCCTCTTCGTTTGTTGAGTTTTAAGTTTTCCATTTACTGTGACTTACAGTCGACTGTGTCTAAGCAAGCACCTAGGACATCCATGATTCTGTTGAACCACATCCTTAGTGAGCGTGTTCCTGAGCACAGGGCCGCTCACCAGCCAGTGGAATAGAACAGGCAGCCTTCGGACTCATTCCCTCACCCATGGTTCCGGGTAAAGACACAGCGGTCTTGCTCTGGAGAGTTTGTGTCCACTGAAATTCCCTATATTTAGTGTAATAAACCCACCCCCAGGATCCTAAAACCTTGGCGAGAAGAGCTTGCTGACTCTACCTCCATGATTTCAGCATACCTCGCCCAAACTGTTGTTGATGGAGGCCCCACTGCATTCCCAGCAGCTGCAGGAGAAATGTTGCTAGACCCGTCCGTGGAGGGGGACTCCAGCTTTATAGTTTTGAAGCTGAATAGGTTTTCAGACTGCTTCTCCTACATACAGGGTTACCTATTTTTATTGTGGAGGGGGAAAGGAGGTGGGCACCTTATGTTGCCCAGGCTAGCTTTGAACTTCCTAGGTAGCCAAGAATGACCTTGAACTCCTAATAGCCTGTTTCCCAGGTGCTAGGATTGCAGACCGTGCCACCTTGACCAGCTTTCATGGTTACTGGGGGACTTGGGGATTGAGGGCAGGAGTGGAGCTGTCTCTCTCTCTGTTCAGTCTTGCCTGGCCTCAAACTCACCATCCTCCTGCCTTAGCTCTCAACAGCTGGGATTCTAACCTCAGTCAGGAACAGTTTTGTAGCCGTGTCCATTTATCTGTCTAAAAAGCAGTTTGGTGCTATGCCAGGTATGAGGAAAATACTGAGACAGAAGCAAGGCGGGAGGGCTCTGCCCTAGTTTTCCTGGGCCCCGACGGATCCTGGAGAGAAGGCCCAAACAGGCCAGCTCTCTGCAGCTGAAATGGGTGATAGTTCTGAGTACAGCTTCCCCCGACTTAGTTTCTCAGTGCTCTCCTGCTGTGGTTCAAGCCTGTCAGCTGCTCCTTGCCCAGGGGAGGAAGTACGTAGCCAAAGCAAAAATAGAGGCATTTGCCCTGCACTCCAGGAGCTGACAGCTAGCAGATGCAAGATACTTATTAGAAGATTCCTCCAGAGCTGCCAGAGGGGAAACTTGAAAAGAGGGTTAATGTTGGAGGGGCCATGAGCCTGCTTTCTGGGATACTTCAGGGAGGTCATGGCGCCCTAAAGGTGAAATCCATAGTCCACAGCCACTTTGCCTTGCTTCCCCCGAGCTGCACATGGAGGGCACAAAGGAAAGGCTCTGTGGTATGTCTAAATCCTACTCTAGTCCTCCTGTACCCCACCCCCACAGGCACAGACCGCAGCCTCTACTGCTTCCCAGGACACAGGAATCTGGGGCAATCTAAATATAACGACAGCCAATGGCCAGTGCCCACCTGCACTTGGCAACTGTTCAGGGCAAGGAGACCATGACTTTGATGGAGGCTCCAGCATCCTCGAAGGAACAGAAGCTTGAGCTGGAGATCAGTGAGTAGTTTTAAAATGAAACTGTCTGTCTTTGGTATCAGAGCTGTCTAAGTTTATTAGTACAATAGCCAAGGTGTGAGACCAGTCCGCACGTGAGTGGAAGAGGAAAATGCAGTCAGGTTCCCAAGGAAAGTTTATTTGGGGGTCAAAAGAGTGAAATTAAAGCCTTTGGTGGAAAATGGGTCGAACCGGAAGTCATCACCACGCCAGACCAAACAAATCCACTCAGGAAAACAAAGAATGCATGTTCTCTCTCACACGCAGAATGGAGATTTAAACTTGCATGTGTGTTGTATGTCCATGTGTCTGAATGCATGTGCTCATCCGTGGAGGACGTGAAAGTACAAAGGGGTGTCCGAGAGGGAGAGAAGACATTATCTGAAAGACAACGGAGTCCGTGTGACACAGAAGCAGGAAGGGGGCTGAATCAGTCGAGGCTCTCTCAAGGGAGGAAAGCAATGGGGTACACACGCACACTTCACCACACACACTTTCAAGACTCCATTAAGTCAGCTTTATATGGTAAGGTCAGAACCATTCCTGACCGATGAGAGCACTCGTTCCAGGTTCTTGAGGCTGGCTGTCTCAGCGGGTGGCAGAGTCCCACAATGGCTGTCTCTCGCTGAGCAAGGTCTGACAATGGGTGGTTGCTCAAAGCATCAGAACCCTTCTGCCAGTGTGGTTTCATACGCAGGTGATTGTAATTTGCAGTGAGTCGACCTTAAAACCAGCGTGGGGGGGTGTAAGCCAGCGTGGAGGGGTGTGTGTGTGTGTGTGTGTGTGTGTGTGTGTGTGTGTGTGTACCTTTAATCCCAGCACAGAGACAGGCAGACTGTGAGTTCAAAGCCAGCCTGCTATTCAAAGGAAGTTTCAGGTTCCAGGACAGCCAGGGATACACAGAGAAACCCTGTCTAAAACAAAACTAAACAGAGAGAGAGAGACAGAGAGAGAGAGACAGAGAGAGAGACAGAGAGAGAGAGAGAGAGAGAGAGAGAGAGACAGAGACAGAGACAGAGACAGAGACAGAGAGACAGAGACAGAGACAGAGACAGAGACAGAGACAGAGAGAGCGCAGAAATGTAACAGGTACTAATCAGAGGTGGAGAGGAGACCAACAAAGAGAGCATTGTGCTTACTATCTCCTGGCCACAAAAAAAAAAAAAGTTAGTTAAAAAAAGAGTTTAGTGGAACAAGTTGGTACAGGGAGAGGAAGGAGTTCTTTAATTGCCTCTCTTTCTGCATGCTGTTCCCTCTTTATTCTATAAACACCACATACAAACTTCTACACTCTAATGCAATACCAGAGTCAAAGAGGGTAGAGGTTGTTTTTCTTACAAAGCTAAGAACCTGGGTCTCAGAACCAGTAAGTCTCACTGAAGCCCAGGACTACATACATACATTTTGCTAGACTTTTTTCCACTGGGATGAAAGAATGATTTGAATATCAACATATTAGGGAAGACTTTTGCTTGTTGATTTTGTTTGTTTATTTGTCTCATTCTGCAGTCCAGCAGTCCAGTCTGGCCTTGAACTCACAGAGCTCAGCCTGCCTCTGCCTCAGGTGTGCTGGGATTAAAAGTATGAGCCACCAAGCCCGGACTTAAGGATAAGATTTGACGGGGTCATGCACCATTGGTTTTAGAGACCCCGATCTCCCACTTGTGACATCCCGAAGCATCAAATGGCTGACGCTGAGACAGGAAGTGGCAGACTGGTCATGGTGTATGCTGCAGTGCCAGCACTCAGGAAGCTGGGGCAGGACAGTCATGAGTTCAAGATCAGCCTGGGCTACATGTATTCAAAAGTGCACACATATACAGAAGTGTGCATGTGTAAACCTGAGGTAATGCAGACAACTGACTCTCACTGTTAATTCGAGATTTCCCCCTCACCTGGAGAGCTAGGGGTTGGGGAGGAGAGATTAAGCCAGTGTCTCACTTCTCATATCCTACCAGCTGAGGAAGATTCTAGTGTGCCCTGTATGCACCCCACTTCCCCCGTCCCTGTCTCCCATCCCCCATCCCCCAGGAAACACAAATATAGGAACTAGACGTCCAGGCAAGAGCACTGCATAGTGACTCAAAGTTACCCGAACTTTTAACCAGATCCAGTTTGTGTTTGTCCTCTCTGAGAGAGCTAGTTAGTGTTTGGTCAACTTGACTGGAGCTAGAGTCATCTGGGTAGAGGGAAACTTAACTGAGAAAATGGCTGCGTTACATTGATCTGTAGGCAAGTCTATTGGGCATTTCCTTGATTGATGAATGATATGGAAAGGCCACCCAATGCGGGTGATGCTACCCTGTACAGGTAGTCCTGGGGTGTATAAGAAAGCAAACTGGGTCTGGCATGGTGTGTGTGTCTTTAATCAAAGCACGCCCATGCTTAAGAAACAGAGGCAAGTGGATCTCTATGACTTTAAATCCAGCCTGGTGAGTTTCAGGACAGCCACTGACACATGGTAGAACCCTGTCTAGAAAAAGAAGTGGTGGCCGGTGGGGCAGGGAAAGAAAGACAAGCCAAGGGAAGCGAGACAGTAAGCGGTGCCCATCCATGGCCTCTGGGATCCCTCCTGCCTCCAGGTTCCTGCCTGAGTTCCTGCTCTGACTTCCCTAGGTGGTGGAGTGCGACCTGAGAGTTGCGAAGTGAAATTAACCCTTTCCTCCCCAGTTGCTTTCGGCTGTAGTGTTTTAACCACAGCAATAAAAAGCCAACTTGGGTACCGGGTTTCACTGACCTTTGGAATGCAAATTAGGGGCCGAGGGCAGGACTTGGTGCACAAAGGTGCCTGTGTACAGATGAATGACTTGAGCCCTATCCTCCCTAGAACCCGTGAGACGGAAGTGAGAGAACTGACTCCCACAAGGGGTCCTCTGACATATACACCTAAACACGCATGCACACACATGCACTAGCACACGTACATACACGCGTGCACACACACACATACACACACACACACATTTACACATGCACCTACGTGCACACTAAAAAACGAAAGAAAAAAATGCAAGTAAGTTAAATTCCTCCAGCAAATGGCTCTTATGTCCATCTGTCCGTCCTGCCCCTCTCCCACCTTCCTTTCCACCTGTCCTTCTTTCCAGCAACAACGCTGTATGTTTAGCACAGAGTCAGTTGGGATACCTGGGCCTGAATATGGGCACCAACACCACAGAGCCACAGTCCCCATCTAAACTCTTAGAGATGTAAAACGGTTGGTTCAAAGCTAGGCAATCCATCCAGGTTATAGGGCAATGTGTCTGTTAGATATGTGTCTTACTTGATTCTGTCTTTGACTCCTAGACTGTCTTCACTGTCTTGTCCTGTTTGAAGGGCAGATCCTGTCTTGTAACCCAGTTACTGAGTAATGAAGAAAGGGGAACTGTTTTCTTAGACAGAAGCTCAAGAAGCAAGAGAAGAATGCTGGGAATTCTCTCTCCTACAGCTTCTACAGAATGCCCAAGCCTGGGTAAAGCAGTGCAGCACCGTATGGCCCCCTCAGCGCGAGGGCCTGCAACGATCTTGCTTTGGAGTTCACCTGTGGGATAAACCGCAGATGTGTCTCCGTGTAGAAAAACCTACGTTTTGCCTTTCCAGGCATCTGCCTTGATGCCCACACCAGCGTTTTATTATCGGCTATGACTCTGAAGTGAGATGCTGTTTTGCTTAAATTAAATGAAATTGTTACTTCACTGACTGGTGTAAAAAAAGAAAAAAAACATCCCTTTGCCGACCTCGCATCCCAGAACCCTGACGTATCTCGGGATTCCCTGTGTGATAATTGTCTTCAAAAAAAAAAAAAAAAATATATATATATATATATATATATATATATATATATATATATATATATTCATCCATAAAGAAGAAGAAAATTTTGGCACTGTCAGGAAAATGGGTGCAATTGAAGATAAATCAAATTAAGAAGATGAAGTCATTCTCAGAAAAACTATATTTGCCTTTGCCCATTTGTGGTTCCTATATTTTATACGTAAAATCATCTACGAAGGGTCTGGAGAGAAGGCACAGCAATTTTCAGCCACAGTCATACAGTGCTGCACTGCCTTACCCAGGCTTGGGCATTCTGTAGAAGCTGTGGGAGGGAGAATTCCCAGCATTCTTCTCTTGCTTCTTTAGCCACTGTCTAAGAAAACAGACCTGAGTTCAGTCCTCAAGCCTTGCACTGGGCGGCTCACAATCACCAAGCTCTAACTCCAGACCACCAGACAGCCTATTCTGGCCTCCACCAGCAGCCACCCGCCATGCACACCACATACACAGAAACCAGAAATAAATCTAAAAGTCACACGTGTGTGTGTGTGTGTGTGTGTGTGTGTGTGTGTGTGTGTGTGTGTGTGTGTGAGAAAGCAGAAGTCAAACTGTCAGAGACCGTCCGTGAGCGAGGCAGGGGCGGTGGGAGCGGATGTGCTCAGGGTGTGATGATGTACGACTGCTGTAATGCTGAGAGGTCTCAGCAGAAGGCGGGGCAGGAGAGGCAGCTCTGTGGTTCAGAGCCCCCGTCTGTCCTCCAGAGGACTGCGGTTTGACTGCCAGCACCCACTGTCAGCTCACGACTGTCTACAATTCCCGTTCTAGGAAGTCTTGGCGACACCAAGCACCTATGAGCAGACATACATAGAGGCAAGACATCCAGAAAATAAAAACATATAAAGAAAAAGGGAAAGATAGGAAAGAAAGGAAGGTTAGGGAAGCAGGGAGACACGCAGAGCTAAGGTCTAATTCTGGAGGAACACAGGCTTAGGCAAACCCATAGGTCTGTCCCTGCACCCCTCATGTTACCTCCATCCAGGTGGCTCTCTACTTTCCCACCCAAACACTCCTAACTTATTAGACAATATTGGAGAGAACACTCTAAGGATAAAATATCTGTGAGCTGGATAACCATAAAGATTTACTTAAGGGCAGGCTTGGTGGCTCATGTCTGTAAGCCCAGCCGCTTGGGAGGTAGAAACAAGAGGATAAAAAGTTCAAGACCAACTTCAGCTCCGTTATATAGTCAGTCTGGACTATATAATTAGACACTGTAAAACACAACAAAAAGGGGTTGGGGATTTAGCTCAGTGGTAGAGCGCTTGCCTAGCAAGCGCAAGGCCCTGGGTTTGGTTCCCAGCTCTGAAAAAAATAAAATAAAAATAAAAATAAAAAACCAACAAAAAAATTAGTTAGTGGGCAACAGAAAAGGACAGGTAAAGGAGGTATATAAGGTTCTCTAGAGTCACAAACAAAATACGACGCACACACACACACACACACACAACACACACACACACACACACACACACACACACACACACACACACAGGATTTATTGGAGTTGTTTACAGACTGCAGCCCAAATTATATATACAACAATGGCTAGATGTGACTAGGAAATCTGAGGATTCAGTAGTTGCTCCGTCCCCCAAGGCTGGGTGTCTCAGCTGGTCTTCTGCACGTGCTGGAATCTCAAAGATGGAGGCTCCATTGCTTGGCAGAAATCTCTCACAGGTGTGCCCTGCATTTCTGAATTATAGTTCACTCCAGATGTAGTCAAGTTAACAACCATGAACAACCATCACAGGAGGGAAAGGGGAAGGGTGATGGGGGAAGAGGGAAGGAGAGAGGAGAGGAGAGGGGAAGGGAAGGGAGGGGAGGGAAAGAGAACGTCTTATGGCAGGGGAGAGTGGGTTCTGTCAGACTGAACCTCTGCTTTGCCTCCTGCAGTGAACGTCACCCTGTGGGTCTGTTGGGAGTTAAATGAGGTGGTGCAGCTAGATCCGGAACTCAGCGCTCAGGAGAGCTCAGAGGATGGCCTTCCTGGTTAGCCGGCACTCATCAGGATGACAGCTCACTGTGCTGTCACTCTTCCTGGGTGGTTTTTTGATTTCACATTTTCATAACAATCTCTGATGATTTCATTCGAAGGAGGAAGGTCTCTGGGAGTTTCCTGTGGGCACAATGGGGTCACCAGGTTTCCCTAGGCATGTGCCCAAGGATGCCACCACCATATTTGCTTTGGTATTTAAAATAAAGGCCACACTGAATCTCGTGCTTTCGTTGTAACCAAAGAACACTGGCTCGACTGCTCTTGCCAATGCATAATTACCTCAGCACTCAGAGGAATTCCAGGGACAAAGTCCCCAGGGATGGGACACACTCCTCTCCTCACTGTCTCATGGGAGTCAGGGTTAGCATGACTACCACGTGTCCTACGTCCTACCTGGGACAGTGTCACATATCTCTGTGGTCCCTAAGTGATTATTAATAGCAGTCTTTTTTCTTTTAATTATCCAGGCTTGATAATAAATTAGTTCTCTTAATCATAATGAAAATTAATGAGCAAAGAAAGAGTTACAAAAAAGAGAAAAGGCAGCCTAACTCAGGGGCTCTCTGTGCATCCGTTAGGTATAGAATTCAGCCCACAAACACGTTAGTCAAACACAGCAGCCTGGGATGTGTCTTCAGGTTAGAAACTGAGATGTGAGCAGCTGCCTCACACTGGTCCTGCACAGTAGGCTGGGCAGAGGACCATCACTTTGCCATTCTGTGGCAGTATGCACACATGCATAAAGGTGGCAGTGTGCACACATGCATAAAGGTGGCAGTGTGCACACATTGATAATAGTGGCAGTGTGCACACATTGATAATGGTGGCAGTGTGCACACATTGATAATGGTGGCAGTGTGCACACATTGATAATGGTGGCAGTGTGCACACATGCATAATGGTGGCAGTGTGCACACATGCATAATGGTGGCAGTGTGCACACATTGATAATGGTGGCAGTGTGCACACATGCATAATGTGGCAGTGTGCACACATTGATAATGGTGGCAGTGTGCACACATGCATAATGGTGGCAGTGTGCACACATTGATAATGGTGGCAGTGTGCACACATGCATAATGGTGGCAGTGTGCACACATTCACAAGCCCACTTCCTTCACTTGTCACTTGCCTTCCTGCACCTTCCTGATAGGAGCACCCCGTGGATTTGATCTTTCCCTCACCCTGCTGCTTCACTTCCTGTCAAGTCCTTGGTCACGATGCTTGTGACTGTCCCTTCCTTCTTCCCTGCCCACACCCTGTCCCCTTTAGCTCATACCTGCACAGGTAAGCTCCAGAGCCTAACCCAGTCTCCCACACCCATCCTTTTCCTTCCTGAAACACCTTCAGCCCAGCACGGATGACTCAGTGCTCTCACCTTGATGACACCCCTCCCCGATATCCAAGTCCTTGGCTGGCTTCCTGCAAAGACAGAAGCCAAAGGGGCTTTGTAAGCTCAGGCCCTGCCTGCTCATTTGGCCCCAGTCTCTGTATGCCATGATCCCTGTTATGCTCCTAGCAGCCAGCTCCCCCTCCTTGGTGCAATGGTCGGAGTGGCCCTCGTCTGGCAGCAGGAGCCCTGCGCCTGTCTCAATACCTCAGTGTAATTATGCATGTAGCTATTTATGTCTGACTCCCCGGCTAATAGCCATCCAAATTACCAAGTCTGTGCTGTATTGCGACAACCACACAGGCTGAGAGAGTTGACTCTCTCCTTGGCTCTTCCGTAAAGATAAAAACCATTTCCCACTCCTTCCCCACCTCCCCTTCCTCTTTCCTCAAGTCCAGGAAGCTGGCTTCCAGTTAAACCGGGAAGGTTAGCAGCCTGCCCGTACGTACGTATGTCTTCTGTGAAGAAGCCAGTCCGTAGGATAGACTCCCTTTGTTTTGAGAGACTGAAAACTGATAGCTCAGACTTGCTTTGACTTAGTCTATGAAATATTTTACATGAAACGTAAATGTTAGTCGAAATTTTCAAAATACAGATATCCTACAAGAATCCAAATTTTGACACCACGATGATTAACTCCGATCAGCTAACATGCAGGCTTGTGGGTGATTCTATGAGGAATTGTCTTAATCGGATCATTTGAATCAGTGAGACCCGCCCCCTGCGCCAGACGCAAACATGCCTATCCCAAGCGGAGTTACAGAGAGACAGAGGTCCTAGGGGCTCGCTACCCACACAGTCCAGTCCAAATGATGAAGTCCAGGTTCAGAGAAAGACGCTGTTTCAAAAAAAAAAAAGGAAGAGAGCTGGAGAGATGGCCCAGTGGTTAAAAGCAATGGGTGCTCTCCTAAAGACCCAGGTTCCATCCCCAGCACCCACATGGTGGCTCACGATCGTTAACTTCAGGTCCAGGGGATCTGGCGCCCTCTTCTGGCCACTGTGAACACCAAGCATGCAAGTGGCACATGAAGGCAAAACACAAATAAATTTTAAAAAAAGGTGTAGACCGGGCTTGGGAATTTAGCTCAGTGGTAGAGCGCTTGCCTAGGAAGCGCAAGGCCCTGGGTTCGGTCCCCAGCTCCGGAAAAAAAAAAGAACCAAAAAAAAAAAAAAGGTGTAGAGCGACTGAGGAAGACACTGGATGTGAACGTCTGGCCGCCCCAGGAGCATGCCTGGGTAAGCATAGCAACAGACACTCCTACGATAAACAAGTGAAGGAACTCTTTTAAAAGAACTAAATCGGGTGCCTAGGAAGCGCAAGGCCCTGGGTTCGGTCCCCAGCTCCGAAAAAAAGAACCAAAAAAAAAGAATTAAATCGTGGGGCTGGTAAGATGGCTCTGTGGGTAGACACATTTACTATCCACACATGATGAAAGGAGAAATAGGACTCCTGAAAATTGTCCTTCAATCAGCACAAGGGTGACATGGCAGTCACATGCCCACATTCATACACACACACACACACACACACATCACATAGCATAATAAATTAAATGTTTTTTTAAGATTTTATTTTTATTTATTATATATAAGTACACTGTAGCTGTCTTCAGATACACCAGAAGAGGGCATAGGATCTCATTACAGATGGTTGTGAGCCACCATGTAGTTGCTGGGAATTGAACTCATGACCTCTGGAAGAGCAGTTGGGGGCTCTTAACCGCTGAGCCATCTCTCCAGCCCTAAATGTTTTTTTTTTAATGGTTAACAACCAACTACAATGAGGTGAGGACCTTCTTCACAATGACTGTCACTGGGGCAGGGGAAGGTAGGGGAAAATATCATCCTGGTGGTGCCTCTTCTGCAATTCCAACACTGGGAGACCCAGACACGAGGCCTGCTTAGAGGGCAGGCAGTATGAGACTTGTCTTATAAATAAATAAATAAATAAATCCAAAGACTGACCTCAAATTCACAGATTAAAAGCATGTGCCTCCTCCAGGCCCAACTACTATAAATAATATGACATAGCCATGTTCGAGATATGTAATCATCTTAGTTATTTTCTATTGCTATGAGGAGACACCATACCCAAGTCAACTTATAAAGTAAAGCATTTAATTAGGGGCTTGCTGACAGTTCGGAGGGCTGGTCTATTATCCTCATGGCAAGGAACACGGAGGCAGCCGGGCACAGCGCTGAAGAAGTAGCTGAGAGCTCACGTCTGATCTGCAATTACAGGAAGAGGGAGACTGGACCTATATGGGTTTTTGAAACTTCCAAGCCCATCCCCAGAGAAACACATTCTCCAACAAGACCACACCTCCTCATCCTTCCCAAACAGTTCCATAAACTGGGCACTGAGTATTCAAATATATGAGTCTGTGGAGGTCATGCTCATTTAAACCACCACAATGATGCACTATAAAAAAACTCTCGGAACATTGGCTTTGTTAGTCTTATTCGTATTTGATATTTATTTTTAGTGACTAACTTAAAATTATTAGTTATATGTGTATAAGTGTGTCTTTGTTGGGGCATATGCACATGAGTGTGAGTACCCATGTTAGAAGAGATAGAGAGGTTGGGGTCCCAAGGAGTGCAAGTTACAGATACAGCTACCTAACCTGGGTTCAATGAAGCAAACCCAGGTCCTCTACAGGAACAGCATGTGCTCTCAACTGTTGAGCCTCCTCTCCAGCCCCATCAACATTTTTTAGGGTACCCAATTTTGCAAAATTTCCCAGGGTCACTCTGAAAGCCTAGGCTCAAAGGATGGGATCAAACCTAGAGTATCTCGTGCTATAGCTGTGTGCCAATGTGCACCACAAATACTCACTAAATGCCAACTTCCAGGAGGTAGAATAAACAGCCCAACTCTTCATGTGGGAACCAAAGGGAAGCTACCAATGTATCATCTACAAGCCCCAGAAACCTCGGCCAACGGCATAGCGTAGTGGGCAAAGTTTCATCTGAGCAAGCCCTATGACCCAAGTTCAGTGCCCAGTGCCCACCTAAAAATAGTTGGAAAGAGCTGATTTCACAAAGTTGTCCTCTGACCTATGCATTGCAGAGAAGTACCACACACACACACACACACACACACACACACACACACACACACACACACACAAATACACACACACGTGCACATGCACACCCAAGAACCCAGAAGTAACCAACCAGATGAGTGAGTAGGCCAGCCTAAGAGACCAGAAAACAGTTTGGAGTTTTTGCTCTGATTGTGTTTGTTACAATGGAGGTTTTTCCTGGCAGCTTGCCTGCGTGCAGGATGAGAGGCCAGCACCTTCACTGGCCTTGAAGTCCAGATCCATTTCTTCCAAGTAGTTACTGTAGCACTGAGGCAAAGCAATGCATGGCTTGTTTCAAAGAACAAAAGAATCGGCCAGGCTTTCTAGTATCTTACGATTCCAAGCGTAGTCCTGGTCACAAACTCTGGCTCAAATGGATCCATCTCCCTTCAGAGTTCGATAGAATGTGGACTCTCAGGCGGACGGTCACCTCTGGAAGCAGAATCTGCAGTGTTTATTGTGGGGCTAGGGAGACAGACTCGTGGGATGACGGTTATGCCATGAGGCCTGATGACCTGAGTGTACTCTCCAGAATCCACACAGTGGAAGGAGAAGGGGGGCTCCAACAAGTTGCTCTCTGACGCACCGCGGCACGTAGGCAAGCACTGGGCGCACACACAAAATCATCCTAAAAAGCTTTAACTGAGAAGCGTCTTGGTCGATCGAGATTGTTTCCACACTGATTTTTGATCCTCCCCAAAGCCCATCCACAGGACGCATAAAATACAAACCACACACACTAAGCAGGCCACTTTCCACCTTTTTGTTCTTCTTTCTTCCTTGTTATTTTTGTTTTGTCTCCTGCGTGTTGGAGATCCATACAGGGTAGGGGGAGCCTCTATCACTGAACTACCTCACCAATCCCAAGTTTCCCAAGCTGACTAACATTGTGGTCCTGGTTCCTCAGCCTCCTGAGTTGTTAGGATTGGAGGCCTCCATGCCCGGTACCAGCTTCCTTCTTTCTATCTGTACAGGCTTGACTATTCCAATACATCCCATGAGCAGAGTCACACAGTGTCGTACTTAGATGACCGGTTCGTTTTAGCTATCAATGTCCTCAACTGCTGTTAATGTCAACAAAATCACTGGCAGGGAATTAAATCCAGAATTTTCTGTATACCAAACAAGTGTTCCCCCAGGCCTCTTAAGTTCTACTTTGAGACAGGACCTTGTAAAGTAGCCCAGGATATCCATAAACATAAACCGGCTGGGTTTAAAACTTCACTCTTCCCCCCTCCAGCTTCCTGCTCCACCTACCTCAGCTCCCCCAAAAGCTGGGGTTACAGGCATGACCAGGCCCACGGAAAGTCTACATTCTGACAGGACCTTCCTTGTATGTTTCATATGAACAGCCCAACTCTTCCAGTGTCCTGAGAGCTAATGGGGTGGAAAAGGAAATCCAAGGGGGTCGGTCCCAGCAGGAAGTCAGTCCTCTATTTGAGGATTACATCCTGGGTCTAATCCTTCAGTGTGAATAGTTAAGCTGGCCTAAGCATGAAAGGGTTAAAGCCTGCGGGAATGACACTCGAAGAGTGTTAATTACTGTGACTTACTCAGCAACACTGACCAGTAACATGGATGGTTGGACTGCATGGTCAGGAGCTCACTTAGGGTCACACCAATTTAGTAACACATGTATTCATAGCACACTAGCCACCACCCCAAGTGTCATCAAGTAGTAACATGTTTTAAAAAAAATACTTACCTTTATTTCATGTGCATTAGCATTTTGACTGCATATATGTCTGTTAGAGTGTCAGATATTGGAGTTACAGACAGTTGTGAGCTGCCATGTAGGTGTTGGGACTCGAACCTAGGGCCTCCTGGTAGAGCATTCAGTGCCTCCAACCACTGAGCCATCTCTCCAGCCCCTCAGATATAACATTTTTAACCCTCATGACAATGCTGGGAGTGGGGAATCTGATGTCTCTGACAAACAGATGGAGAGGGTGAAAGTCCAGCCTGTTCAGTAATTCCCCCAGGGTTATGACTGGTAAATGGTAGACGGGAGATTTAAACACGAGGAAGAAGACCTCAGGTTCTTCATTCCACACTGCCTCCTTTCTGACAGCTGCTCGGCCAAGGCTTCGGCTAAAATTTAACTAAAGGGTATCACGTGGACTGTGTGTATGTGTAATGTGTGTGTGCATGTGTGTGTGCGTATCAGAA
Organism: Rattus rattus; assembly: GCF_011064425.1. Taxonomy (NCBI): domain Eukaryota; kingdom Metazoa; phylum Chordata; class Mammalia; order Rodentia; family Muridae; genus Rattus; species Rattus rattus. Next base: position 87,423,142 of record NC_046165.1, on the reverse strand, counting down.
TTTAAAAAAATAAGTAAGAAGCCCCTCTGATTTGGTGAACAGGAAAAAAAATGAGCTTTGTCTGGTTTCCCTGGGGACCTCGGGCCACTTCTCCTCCCCCCTTGCAAGCTCTTCCCACGCCCATTCCAGCATCTCCAAAGCCTCTTCTCTCTCTCCCGAGTCTCAGTTGTTCTCTGGCCTTGAAGCAGGCAATCCCCAAGGCACGAGTTCATACTACATCCTGGTGGAATTGTCAGCCCTTGACGTCAAATCCCACATCTGGGGAGATGAATCACAGCGGCTGGAATTCAAGAGCCACGTTTGGATCTCCAGGTCACTGCCAGATCGTTCTCCAATTCAGCACGCCCCAGGGCACCGCTGTCTCTCCACGCCACCAGGCCCCAGCACGAATCTCATTCCTAAGGCCACACCACCTTTTCTGAGGTTTGAAACCACACTTCGCTCCTCCATTTCTCCAACTCTCCGGGATTTGTAGAAACTCCTCCAGGAACCTCAGCCCTGTTTTCTGCTTTTCTAGCCGTCTTTGCCCAAGCAACATCTCCAGTCCCAACCCCACTTCTATACACAAAGGCTGGCTCTGAACGGAGAGTAAGCCCACTTCCTGTCCTGCTCTCCCACTCCACCTGCGGGTCTCAGACGGATTTGCACAACCTCCTTCCTTAAAATAAAGGAATCTCCTCCGTGCTACAGACAGGAGCCTAGCATGGCTGTCCTCCGAGAGGTACAGCAGCTGACGCAGACAGATACAGACACCCACAGCCAAACAGCTTGGGGGTTCTTACGGAGGAATAGGAGGTAAGATTGCGGGCCCTAGCTTTGCAGAGACCGGAAGTGGGGGGAAACGCAAGGGAACCTCCACCTGCTCAGAAGAGAAGGGGGAGGAAAGAATTGTGGGAAGGGGTCACTGGGAGGAGGTGACCGGGAGTGGGTCAGTGAGCTGGATATAAAGCGAATAACTAAAATAGTAATAATAGTAATTTTTTAAATACAAAATTAGTAAATAAATAACAGGAATCTCACATAGAAATATGCGGGGAACGTCCCCAGAGTGCTTTGCTCCCGGACCATCTGAGAGCTGCAGACCTAACCAAACCGATGCCTGAAAATTCTAGGATACATTTCCTTTCAAAGGAGGACAAGTTTCTTTATTCACAATGCGACCATTTTAAAGGTTAGCATGAGTACAAGTCGCAAGTTAGCATAGGTGCAGCCCACAGCCCACAGGCTTCTCTCAATAGTGACAGAACTGGGCAACGTGAGTCCTGTCTGTCTTCTCTCCATGCTCCTTCAACCTGAACACCTCACTCACTCTTTCATTATTTTCTTCCATTCCATCTTGGTGTGACTCAGTTTCCCTTGATGAGATTCAGGCAGCAATACTACTGATAGGGTGCTGGGTTCTGTCCATTGCAGCTTCTTTAAAAAAAAAAAAAATTTTTTTTTTACATGTATGAGTACACTGTAGCTGTCTTCAGGCACCAGAAGAGGGCATCAGATCTCATTACACATGATTGTGAGCCACCATGTGGCTGCTGGGATTTGAACTCAGAACCCCTGGAAGAGTAGTCATCGGTGCTCTTAACCACTGAGCCATCTTTCCAACTCTCTGTTGCAGCTTCTTGTGTGGTACACATTAACATGCTGTCCCCACCTTGGAGTCAGCCAGGCTATACAGTGACTCTTTCCCTTTTGTTAGCATTTGGGGCACTCCTGAGCCCCTGTAAATGCCTCATTTCTCATCACCTTTAGAAGGGTCCAGGAGTCTCCCATCTGTGGTGGTTAATCTTGGCTGTCAGTTTAACTGGATCTGGTGTCAGCTAAAAGATGAGTTACTGGGCACGCTTGTGAAGATTTTCTTGGCCAGGTTTATTGAAGTAGGAAGACCCACCCTAAATGTGGCTGCACCTTCCAGTTGTGGTCCAGATATATTTTTAACAAGGGGGTGGGGAGCTTTTCTTTTCGTCTGCTTGCCCGAGTCTCTTATGCATGAGTACATCTGTGCTACTGCTGTGTGGCTGGGGCTGCCGTATTCCTTCACTGACCTTAGAAACTAACCAGCTTCTTTGACCTTCCAGGGTGAATTAAGGACCAGTGTGCTTCATGCCTTCGGGTTGGGACTCCTGAGGTAGCCACCCAGCAAATGCCAACCTCAGCCTCTCTGGTATGAAGAAAGATGCTATTTGAATACCCAGGCTATCTATCATGTAAACCAACCTAGTAAGCCCTCGTGTGTGTGTGTGTGTGTGTGTGTGTGTGTGTGTAATATGTGTATATGCATTCATGCATTCTTTCATTTCTGTTCCTCTAGAGGACCCTGACTAATACAGCATATTCTCTACTGGGTTGTGAATGATCTGTTCTGATCAATATGATCAATACTTTCCTGCTTTCATTGGCATCGTTCCCATCCCACTACAACTGCCTATTTAAAGTGGTTTTCAAGCAGAGCATGATGGTATATATCTAATCCCAGCACTTAGGAGACTGAGGCAGGATTGCTGTAAATTCAGGGCTTATCTTGGGCTACATACATAGCAAAACCTGTTCTCGAATAGGGGGTTTGTCGGGGTTCAGCCACATCTGTTTGCACAAACCTTGAGCTGCATTCTTACTCAGGAGACAGTAGCTATCTTCCGAATATTTGTACCCATGTGCTTACGGGTGACTTGATCGTGAGCAATGGCTTTCATAACATAAAGACATTTTTAAGCAGCTGGGCAGTGGCGACACGTGCCTTTAACACCAGCATTAGGGAGGCAGAGGCAGGTCTCTGTGCTTGAAACCAGTCTAGTCTATAGAGCTGGTTCCAGGGACAGCCAGGGTTACACAAAGAAACTTTGTATAAATAAATAAATAAATAAATAAATAAATAAATAAATAAATAAATATTTGGCAGAAGACCATAGCACAGTCTTGTACCAGCTCTGCCCATTGCAGGCCATCAGACATCTCCACAAAATACACTGACACGTCTGTGGTTCTTTATAGTATCCAAAATTAAAATTTAGACGCACTGCAAACCGGATCCCAGGTGAAGTTCACATCTTGCAAAGGGCATGGTGAAGCCCAGGGAAGCGATATCCAGGCTTGAGTAAGACAAGATGGAGGCCTCCTAGAGAAAACAAACCAAACAGCCACAAAGACACAGACAGACTTTGTAAACGGGCAGGAGCCACGGACGGCCTTTACACTTTGATAAGGCCCTCAAGGATTTGGGGGGGAGGAATGACTTTTTAATACATGAAATGAAAGGGAAAAGTGAGAAAGAAATAAGGACAAACACAAAGTGAAGGATATGTTCCAGGCTGGCTTTGAACCCCTGATCCTACCTCTGCAATGCCTTAAAGTAGCCGTCATCTGCAGACATATAGCATGGTGCCTGATGGACACTATATAACTTCAATAGAAAACAGGACAAAATGTGTCACATTCTTTGTTCTTAGAATTAGCCTATAGCTAAAATTAGTATCTATTTTGTTTGTTTGTTTTGTTCTTTTGAAACAAGGACTCAGTACTGGCTAGCCTGAAATGGCCCTGAACTCAGAAATCCACCTGCCTCTGCCTTCTGAGCACTGGGATTTAAGGCATGCACTGCCATACCTGGTTTATAATCTAAACCTTGTTAGACAGTAAAATTATGTTCAAAATTCTGTGTCTTTTTATTCCGGGATAAAACGCCCAACTACTTTTTTTTCCTGTTTAAAGCCTCACTTCCTCATGCCTGTCATCCTAGGACTTAATGTGCTGAGTTCAAGGCCAGCCTGAGCTACATACCGAGGTCCAGGCCAGTCTAGGACTTTACGTCAAAAACCCAGAATAATAATAACACAATTCTGGTTCTCGGGTGGGTCCTCTTTAAAAGCTTTGTCTGTGCCAGCGAATTGGAGGTCAGCTGGTACCTAAATCAGGAAGTCCAGAACCATCGAGCAAGCAAGAGTGAGCCCCTGACCAGCCAGGGTTATGTCCACCTTTCTTCCCAGCACGTGAGAGCCTCTGTCCCTTAGTGCCCTTGTAGGGATGCCTATCTTTTATCTTTTGGATAACTCTTTCTCTACTCCTTGCTTCTGTCTCCCTCACGATGCTCTCTCTCTCTCTCTCTGTCTCTCTCTGTCTCTGTGTGTGTGTGTGTGTGTGTGTGTGTGTGTGTGTGTGTGTGTGTGTGTGTGTTTAGAGTCCAAAATACTGGAAATACTTCGACCCCAGCACACTCCACTAGCGCCACCCAGTGGCACTCACAGGCATTGCTCAGTCCCACTCAAATCCGTTACCTGCCTCCGGCTGAGGAGGATGAATGGATGAGCAGCTACGGGGGCCACGCCCATAATCCCAGCACTGGTGAGATTGCTAAAAGAGAATTGTAAGGTAGAGGCCAGCCTGGGCTGGAGAGCAAGGCCTGTCTCAAAAAGCAAAGAGCAGCAAAAGCAGCTGAAGGGCTAACTCCCCTTGGAGGACCTTCCTTCCACACCGCTCAGCCCCTGCAGTCTTCCTGACTGCCCCGGGCCCAAGTCAGGAAGCACCAATCAAGCCCTTACCTGGAGACCTGCTTTCTAACAAGTAACAGGAATTGGGATATCCATGAGTTTCTAGAATTTACTGTTTAAAAATGCAAAACCGGTTTAATGCCCCCATAGAAGATGAGGAGGAGTTTATCCAGTCTGTCCCTAGAGGCCTCAGTTTCAGAAGGAGCTGACTTAGCCAAGAGTGTCTAGAGCAGTGGTTCTCAACCTGTGGGTCACAGCCATCAAAACCACCTATTTCCAACGGTCTTAGGAACTGAGACACTGCTCAGAGCAAAATTACAGTTATGAAATAGCAACAAGAATAATTTTATGGTTGGGGTTCCACAACATGAGGAACTGTATTAAAAGGTTGTTGCATGGGTTGGGGATTTAGCATTAAGAAGGTTGAGAACCACTGGGCTAGAAGGAACAGAACCAAGAGGGTAAAAACACACACTTACATAGACACATACACACATATACAGACACAGAGAGAGAGAGACACACACACACAGGACACAAAGTCACACACACATACACTCACACATGCACAAACTCACATACATATACAGACACACATATACACTCACACTCACACACATACATACACATACACTCACACATGCACAAACTCACATACATATACAGACACACATATATACAAACACTCATACACATACATACACTCATACATGTACAAACTCACATACATATACAGACACACATATACACACTCACACACACACAAACACACACATACACACCCTCAACAGCCGGAGTTGACTGAGAATAGCTGTCTCTTACTCGAGAACTATAATCAACGGTCACTCGTTCCACAAGTCAGGATACCCCAGCATTAACAGTCTGGCACTAGGAGCCCAGAAAATTCCTGGAGAGCCACGGCTCCCTGTTTCACAGTGAAAGCTTGGAAATACTGGTTCTCCTGTCAGCAAAGGAATCGGTAGTAAGTCAACCCAGCGGTGAGAGGGATGACCAGGAGGAGGCAAGACAACTTCCGTCTGACACAGCCGTTTTGTCTGGGCCTATAATCAGGGTGGGCTTTCCCCACCATTCAAGGCAATCAGGACAGTGCTGCAGACGAACATCCCCACGTAGGTGATGCTTATTCGTGGCAAGTTGACATGAAGGCCAAGCCATAATGATGGTAGATGCCGGATGTCCCAAGGGGACATGTGTGAGTTGGAAGTAGGCCTGCTCCAAAGAGACGAAACGTGGGCTGACTAGTGCCTGGCCGGAGAGTGGCTCCTTCGGTCTGCTCTGCTCTTGAAAGGTCAGCTTCACTCAGGAGACAGACTGCTGAATAAGCCTGGCTAAAACCTAGATGTCAGCCATTGGCTTCTCAGCTGGACGCCCTGGTTGGTGCAGTGGCATTAGGACACACTCTCTCTCCTTGCCCGTGTGCAAAGCCAGCAGACATCCTCAACACTGGCCCAGACTACCCTGCATACTGGCTCCAAGGTTTCTAACCTGACACCCTTGGTTGGCTTGCAGCCAAGCTGTTTCATAACTTCATGTTTGTACAAACTTGGGTGCGGGATGTGAAGTGCAAAGGGAACAGGGATAGAAGGGGCCAAGACCTCCTTGGTTAACTCTCTGGGATCTACCATCTGGGTACGCATACTCTAGTCCTAGTGAAGCTGTCGGGTGTCGACGTTCTCTGTATGAGGGCAAAGAGTCCTACCTAAGGACGCTTCCCTCCTACCCAAAGCCAATTTAAAAAGAGGACTGCGGTTTGCAGCGTCCATCCTTTCCTTGCAGTCTCCCCCTGCTGTGGCAATAAATGCAATTCTTTCTTCTACCTAATCCCTGTCCCCCACACTCTCCCTCCCCCAGACAGTCGGAAACATGTGACATCAGCCGTTTTCACTGCCCTTTGTCAGATCCAGATCCCTCCAGAGCCTCCTGAGGTTGCCATTTTCCCCCACAGGCATGCACTAGTGCTGGTGATGTACGCAGCCCCTTATGTGTACTTCCTGCCAAATGAGGACCCACACCCTGGCCCTAAGCCCTTCAGAAGCTGGGATAAGCACTGTGAGCCTCCTGCAGAAGTGGCAGGCAGCTGTGGACTGTTGCCGGGGGCTGACGCTGCCTCTAGTGGAGTCCACTGCTCTCTATTCTCGATCTGGTTTGACTGAGCAGATCCTACCCCCATTGGCATTTCCAGGAGGGGCCAGTGAGCTCGAACTGTTGAAGGATGGATACCTGAGTCCATGGACACTCACTGCAGGATTCCTGCTGGCACTGTTGGGAAAGGCAGGTGCACTGTTTGAATCTTTGAATCACCAAGTCCTCCAGGTGGATTGATCCCCTTCAGTTTCCCAGTTACACGATCTCCCTCTTTCTCACGAAGTGATGCTGAGTTCACTTCCGTCCCTTATGATGATGAAGTGCCAACCAGGACTGGGAAGATGGCTCAGTAAATAAAGTGCTTGCTGTGCCAGCGTGGTGACCACACGCCGATCCGCAGACGTCAAAGCCAGGCAGGCACGTCTGTTCCCTGTAACCCCAGCACTCAGGAGGGAGAACTGGGATGAGGAAGCTGGGTGAGCTCGGGGTTCACGGAGAGATCCTGCCTTAAAGACAAAGCAGAGGACCAGGGAGAAGGCGCTTTCTGATCTGAGCTCAGTCCCCAGAACCCACAGGGCAGAAGGAGAGAACCGACTCCCCCAAATTGTCTGCTGATTTCTACATACACACCAGGGGGTGTGTGTGTGTGTGTGTGTGTGTGTGTGTGTGTGTGTGTGTGTGTGTGTGTGTGTGTGTGCATTTATTGGAAATAACTAATTAATATAAAAATAGTGTACTTGATTAAAACATGAAATGAAAGGTAACATCAGAAGACACAAAGTGACAACTTCAGGCCTCCATGTGTACCACATGTGTCACACACACACACACACACACACACACTCACACACACACACACACACACACACATTTTTTAAAATTTTTTTTTCTTTATTAACTTGAGTATTTCTTATTTACGTTTCGATTGTTATTCCCTTTCCCTGTTTCCAGGCCAACATCCCCCTAACCCCTCCCCCTCCCCTTCCTGAATGGGTGTTCCCCTCCCCCTCCTCCCCCGTTTCTTCCCTCCCCCCGACAGTCTAGTTCACTGGGGGTTCAGTCTTAGCAGGACCCAGGGCTTCCCCTTCCACTGGTGCTCTTACTACGATATTCATTGCTACCTATGAGGTCAGAGTCCAGGGTCAGTCCATGTATAGTCTTTGGGTAGTAGCTTAGTCCCTGGAAGCTCTGGTTGGTTGGCATTGTTGTTCATATGGGGTCTCGAGCCCCTTCAAGCTCTTCCAGTCCTTTCTCTGATTCCTTCAATGGGGGGTCCCGTTCTCAGTTCACACACACATACATTTTTAAAAGTCCAAACCAGAAGATGCGGATACAGTTCAATTGTTAGGTACTTGCCTACTATGTACAAGGCCCTGGGTTCAATCCCCTGCACTACATAAAGCACTGATTGCCTGTAATTCCAGAACTGTACCCAGGAGGTAGAGACAGGAGGATTAGAACTTCTAGGTCAGAAGCTGCACACCCAGTTTGAGGCCAGCCTACCTGAGTCCCAGGCTAAAACTGCAACCAACCACGGTAAACCAGAGGTGCACAGGACCTTCTATCAGCACTCCTCTTGAGTATTTATCAGGGATCATCCCACACCAGAACCTCCCCTAAAGTCCCCATTCCCCAACCCATGAGTAAGGTGGGGTCCTGCGTTGTAGACAAGTTATTGGGAGGATTACAGCGCACACCTGTCCCTGCCCATTCTCTCTGGCTCCAGAAGATCCTGAAGCATCCCTCCTCCCTCGGTTACTAAAGTGTAGCTAACACCTGCTTTTTAACTTCTACCTCAGTCCTTCCTAAAGAGCTGCGGCACCCGGTGAGACAGCCGCAGAAAGTACATGGCTACCATGATTAGGACATGTGAGCAGAGATGTCTAATTGCTTTTGTCCACTGGTGTATAAAGATGTGGACCAGATGTGATTTAAACAGTCTTGTTAAGCCGCCGCTCTGAACAAAGCAGTCTGATTCCTCCCCCTCCCCTCCCCACTACGCTCTGTCTCATAGTTTTTCCTAGCCCCATTGATTTCATTTCTCCCCAGAAGACGAAATTTGTAAATTGGTCCTGAAAGCCTTCTTTTTGCTCTTCCTCTATTCAAAGGGACAGTTGGGGACCTCTGTCAGCCCCAGCACTGTCCACTCCCTGGACGGCTGCTGCTTTGCAGAGGGATGTGGGAGGAGTAAGTTCTCACGCAAGTTAGACCCTCATCCCTCAAGTGGCTGGGAACAAAGTTCTTGTTAGCTTACAGGTGATTACTCTAGGCTCCTCCCAGGGACCCAGCCTGCTGTCATTACCTGTCACCGCCAGGTACAGGTGGCCTGGCTTATGAAAAGACTGCTTGACATGCCAGCTCTTTCTCCCTCTCTTTCTCTGTTACCACATGTTCCTCCCCTCATCCCCGTCCTTCTCTGTCCTGCTTCTCTGGCCTCATGGCTCTGCTCCTGTCTGTCTGCCTCTACCCCTTCTCCAGGCCCTCGCTCCCTCCCATTTCCCTAAATAAACCTCCAGTGTACCAGGTCTGTCACCTGGTGTGATTTCTCAGCAGACACCTTGCATGGGCCCACCAGGTACCCCACCCACACACTGCAATATATGTCCTAACCGTTCTCATATGCAAATCCACAGGAGCAGACCTGACACTGCACGTCTTTAAATAGAACCATCCGGGACCCGGCTTCTGCTTCATTTCCAGAAGAGCCCCTAAATCTGCTTCCACATTTTAGAAAACCTCTCCAGTTATTTTTAGCATGCTAGCCCCATGGATCCCAGCAGGCCTCCAAATGTCCTAATGATGTCCCTCAGTCCTCACCAGACGGTTATCTGAAGATGTTTCCCAGAGCATCCGTTCACGGAGGGTCACATGGTCTTAACCCGAGGGTCATGGGTGGACAGCTAAGGAAGGTACATCCTCCCAGTCAGCCTCCCAGGCTTCCCCTCCAACCTGGGCAAACATGGGGATTGCAGATGACTGGCTCACAGCTTACCAGGACTCTGCTCTCCCATGCAGAGGACTCCCTCTCCCACTCCAGGGTCGGAAACCACATCTTCAGTAGGATCCTTCCCACTCCAGGCACAGTCAGTGCCTACTTGGGGATGTATTGTTTGCCTTTCTGTTTGCTGGGATAAATACCACCATTAAAAGTCACTTAAGAAAGGGTTTGTTTTGGCTTACAGTTCCAGAGAGAAGAAGATTCCATAATGGCAGGACAGCAAGGTGTGGCAGCAGGAACCAGAAACCAGCAGGTCACATTTTATCCACACTTGAGCAGAGAGAGCGAGCAGGAAGGAGATGGAAAAATAGAAGTGTAAGGGGTGTAAGTCCTCCAGCAGGACTGCAACTCCTAAAGGGTCTATAACCCACCCGCGCAGTGTCACCAACTGGACCTACTAAGGGGCACCCGTGATGGTTTGCACCTGGTGATGCTTGGACCAGGGTGCAGCACCATTAGGAGGTGTGGCCTTGTTGGATTGGGTGTGTCACCTGGGTGTGAGCTTTAATTTCCTCGTCCTAGCTGTCTGGAAGCCTATCTTCTCCTAGCAGCCTTCAGATGAAGATGTAGAACTCTCAGCTCTGCCTGCACCATGCCTGCCTGGACACTGCCATGCTCTCACCCTGATGATAATGGACTGAACCGCTAAACCTGCAAGCCAGCCCCAACAAAATGCTGTCTACAAGTCGCCTTGGTCACGGTGTCTGTTCACAGCAGTAAAACCCTAACTAAGACAGCACCTCTCACTTAAGTCATCACAGAGGATAAGAAACAACTTTAATTCCCCTCAGTTACTATAGAGAACACAGTCTCTCGGTGATACCGGAAGAAGTCGTTCGACTGTCTGAGAGCACGCAATCCTTAAAACTCCCGCTGGTGTAGGCAACCCTCCCCAGTGTGTTTCACACTCCCATCTTTCCATGCAGACATTTATTACCGTTCCAAAATTGGAGTCCCCCAAACCTAGGTGTTTCCGTTTTAAAACAGTGCCTTGCTGTCTCTCTTAGTCAATGCTGTGAAGAGACACAAGAACCACGGCAAGTATTCTAACGGAAGGCATTTAATTGTGGCTGGCTTACAGTGTCAGAGGTTCAGTCCATTATTGTCCTGGTGGGGAGCATGGCAGCGTGCTGGCAGACATGGTGCTGGAGACATAGCTGGGAGTCTACATCCAGATCTACAAGCAGCAGCAGGAAGAAAAGATACTGAGCCTGGGTCGAGCCCTTCAAACCCACCCTCAGTGACACACCTACTCCAACAAGGCCACACTTCCCAATCTCTCTCAAGTAGTGTCACTCCCTGATGACCATGCATTTGAACATATGAACCTCTGGGGGCTATTTTTTTTTTTTTAAAGATTTATTTATTTATTATATATGAGTACACTGTAGCTGTCTTCAGATACACCAGAAGAGGGCATCAGATCTCTTTACAGATGGTTGTGAGCCACCATGTGGTTGCTAGGAATTGAACTCAGGACCTCTGAAAGAGCAGCCAGTGCTCTTAACCGCTGAGCCATCTCTCCAGCCCCTCTGGGGGCTATTTCTATTCGAACCACCACAGTGTCCTAGTTTGCTCTTTGCTGATGTGATCGAAAGCAACGTGGGGAGGAAAGGGGTTGGGGTTTACATTTTACATTACAATCCATTAGGATCCATCCAGGGCAGAAACGCAAGGCTGGTGTCTGGAGGTGGGAACTGCAGCAGAACCACAAAAGGTGGTGCTTACTGGCTGGCTCTCTGTGCTCTGATTACTCAATTCTCTTGTTTTATGTAACCCAGGACCATGTGTCCAGGGCTAGCACAGTCCACCATAACCAGGCCCTCTCACATTAGTCATCAATCAAGAAAGGTTCCACAGAGTTTCCTATAGGCAATCTGATGTGAGCTTCTTCTCGGTTAAGATTCCCAAGGACCTCTACTTGGTGTCAGGTTGACGAAACTCCCTGGCACACTTGCTTGATAATAATTCCGACAGGATTTCTAACCTTCTTCTTCATCTCCTCAGGCAATCACTAAGCTTATCCTCCTGCCTCAGACTCCCGAGTGTTGGAGTTGCAGCAGTGTGCCCACAACATCTGAGTTTAACCTGCGCAGGTTCAACACCCATTAGTCAGGAATAGTTCCTGAAGAAAACCTCAGTTTCACAGGATGCCCATTCGCAAGCTCACAGTTCCCTGCCCGCGCTCGCTCCTGCGTGCGACTAGTAAAAGGACTCTGTAGCCAGAAACCTTCTAGTGCCCGCCCGAAGAAGGAAAGAAGGCCTCTCTTCCCTTCGGGGTCTGACTTAGTCAGGGAATGCTCTAGAGGCACTTTTCACCTGCTCTGGGATCTCCCAGCAAGCCAAGCTCCGTCCCAGGCTCTTCCAATCCCACAATGCATCTGCCCCTGTGGCTAACCAAGCACCTGACATCCTAGCCCATCCTCCTGCGCTCAGGCCTCCTTTCCCTTCGGCCCAGATGGAAGGGCTACTTTTTAAATTTTGTTTGTTTGTTTTTGTTTTTTCAAGACGGGGCTTCTCTGCGCAGCTCTGGCCATCCTGGACCCAGCTGGCCTCAAACTCAGAGATTTACCAACCTCTTCCTCCTGAGCGCTCAGATTAAAGGCGCGTGCCACCACCTCTGGGTTAATTTTTTTTTCCTTTGAAGAAAACAAAATTTGGAAATAGTGCAGCCACTTCGTGAGCTTCTTTCAAAGTTAAATATGAATCAGCAATATGTCACAATAATTCCATTCCCAGGTATGCACCCGATAAAACTGGAAGCAGGCTTAGGAACAAGTTGTTGTGCCTATGTACACTTATATGTCCAGCAGAGCAGATAGCCAGAAGCAGAAATCATTCATGGCTGTCAGCAAACAGGAAAACAAAATAGGTCTTCCATACAGGAAAATAGTATTCAGTCATCTTAAAAGATAAGTATTGACATATGCTACAGCTAGGATGGATTTTTAAAACATTATGTTAGGCTGATGATGAAAGGCTCATCAGGGAAAGGGGCTTGCTGCCTGTCTGGAACCCACATGAAGAAAGGAAAAAAAAAATCAACTTCCACAGGTTGTCTTTTGACCACTATACAAACAGTGGCTTATATATGCTCCCCTAATTAAACAATATAGTAATCTAAAAAGTGTATTTTACTAAAGAAGCCAAGCTCAACATAGTAGCATGTGCACTCAAATTGAGTCAGGAGGATTGCTGTGGACCAGCCAGCTAGGGCTAAACTAAACCAGCCTCAAAAGCAGAGGAGGGAGGGAAGGGGGGAAGGGGGGGAAGGGGGAGGGAAGGGAGGGGAGGGAGGGAGGGAGGAGGGGGGAAGGAAGGGAAGGGAAGGGAAGGGAAAGGAAGGGGAAGGGAGGGGAGGGAGGGGAGGGAAGGGAAGGAAGGGGAAGGGAAAGGAAGGGGAAGGGAGGGGAGGGAAGGGAAGGGAATAGATTCTCCTCCTACCTCTGTTTCCTGAGTGATGGAATTAAAGGCTTGTGTCTCACCTGACTATTTCAGGATTTAACCAAATATCTCTGTGTATATATTCCCCCAAACAGAAATCTCAGACTCAGGAAAGTCAAACAGTCTGCGTCGATCCTGTTTAAGTTACAACCAAGGTCAGAGTTCAGCCCTTCCTTCCCCGGTCGTGCTATTTACAGGGGTTGGATTTGGAATTCCCCACCACAGGCGTGTTCCCTTCTCACATCCTTTAATCTGCAACCACCCTCAGCCTTGCATGGCTTTTCATTTTGCTCCGTCCTTGGCCCTGAAGAGCACAGTCTGGGTCACTCCTGAGCTTCCTGAGGGTGAGGCCGCCTGGTGGGAAGATGCTGGGCGTCCCAGACCACATTACCTGGGGTGCTGGCTCTGCAGGATGAGGTGCGGTCAGCTAGGTCCCGCTGGGAAGCTCCCCTTGTTCCTTATATTTAATAACATACTATGCAATTTTTAAGGTCTAACAAAACTAATCCATAAAACCATTTGGGGGCTGTCATTTTTACCACTTAATTCACCCAGTCCGTACCTAGTTCAAAGATACATGTGCGTGTGCACAAGTGTCTGCCTAATATTGTAAATCAGGCCAAGAACCTTCGTTGGGGACCTCCCAAGTCCCGGGGTAAGCTTAGCACTTTTAGTCTGTTAACTCTACATAATGAATCTTCATCCCTCTACTTGTAGATCTGTGCAACTCTCACACCTCATCAGGAAGTCTCTCTGGGTAGTGACCACTCACCCGTCCCACCCACCACTCACCCCGCAGGGCTCAGGGACCACCACAGAAGAGCAGGCAGATTATAAAAGTCTGAGGTCAGGGAGGACTGGGACGCTGTGCTCAGGGACCCACAGCTTGCATGGTGGTTGCCTGAAAAGTGAGCTTCCAGAAGAGCAGCCAGTGCCCACTCCCTCTGACCCACCTCTCTAGCCTCCTCCTTAGAAGTTTTATACTTTTAAACTAGTAATGCTTTTTTCCCTTCCTTTAATATTTGTAATGGCTGGTTCTTTGAATGCTTAGAGGGTTCCTGAGGGGGCAATGATAGGAGGTCCCCACACCTCAAGCTCAGCTAAACTAGCTGTCGTGTGATTGCAAATGTCTTCGTACAATGTTCTAGAACATTTCACACAATAGTATAGCAAGAGGTAGCAAGTGCTTTGTAAGCCCCTACCTCTAACTGAAGCTTCTGGGGCTGGAGAGTCCGTTTCCTTTTGCGACCCTTTCTTGGTAGGTCACCCACAGTCTAGTGGAGTATACTGGCAGCACAAATTGGAGTTCATAAGTTATTTTTAAAAAGGACACGTAATTGGGGTGTAGGGAGGTTGGGGTGTATATTGGAGGAGTTAGTGAAAAAGCTCTGGGTGAATATGATTGTAGTGGCTATTCCTGGGTGTCAACTGGACTATATTTGGAATGAGCTACAATCCAGGATTGGAAGGTTCACCATTGATCCTGATCTTGAGGCTGGGAGATACGAGTTTCTAACCTGGATCTTGGTGTGGAGATCTTGAGGCAAAGTGGCTATGAATCCCAGGAGTCTAAGGCAAGGAGATCGCTGAGTTCAAGGTCATCGGGGACAAAGCAAGTCCCAGATCCAGGTGTGGTGGTGCACACCTTTAATCTGGGATACACCTTCTGCTGGAGATTTACGTGAGGACATTGGAAGAAGGAAGTCTCTCCCTTTTTTTTTTTTTTTTGCCCACCCGCCTGCCTGCCTGCCTGCCTGGTAGGACTGAGCCACTGCTATATCCTTGGACTTCCGTTCACAACTGCTGCTGATCATTGTTGGGGAGTTGGACTACAGACTGTAAGTCATCAACCCATTCTCTTCCTATATAGAGATTGCCCATAAGTTCTATGACTCTAGAGAACCCTGACTAAGACAGTGATCAAAATATATGGTATGCAATTCTCAAAGAATTAAACATATACATCTTTAATTTGTATATAATACATACATATATTTTATATATATGTATGTATAAAACACATACACTAGGGATGTAATTCAGTTGGTAAATGTTTGTTAGCATAAACAAAACAGAGCTCTGGGTTCAAACCTCAGCACAGCATAAACCAGGCATAATGGTGCACACCTGCGATCCCGGCACTTAGGAAGTACAGTTGGGAAGATGTAGAGCGTAAGGACATCCTCGGCTACATTGGAAGTCCAAGGCCAGGCTGGGATGCATGAGATTGTGGAGTGGGGGAAGGAGGGTAGAGGGAAAGGGAAACAGAGAGAGGAGAGAGAAAAAGTGAGAGAGACAGAGAGACAGGGGGTGAGAGGAGGATGAATAAGAACACATAGACACAGATATGATTTGGGTCATAATAGACAAGCAGCTAAATGTTATAAAAACAGAACCTATGAGTCTAAGATATCCACGGAACTTTTAAAGAGCTGAAATGGGGCCAGTATGCAGCCTTTTGGCGCAAAACCTGTTTCATTATTTTTTCGTTTAGACTTTATTTTATGTGTCCGGATGTTTTGCCTGCACTTATGTCTGTGCACCATGTGTGTGCTGGAAATCAAACTCTGGCCCTCTGGCAGTGCTCTTAACCTCTGAGCCACCTCTGTAGCCTCCTGTCACGTGACTGCAGATATGTATACACACTCATTCTCTCTCGTTATTAATCCTTATTGGCCCCAATATGAGCTGTGAAAATGGTGAAGCATATTGATTGAAAACATAACTTTGTATGCAGCCTCCATGTATGCATCACATATTGTATGATCAACTTGAATGCTAGAGGAACACTAACACAACACAGAATTTAAAGATAACATATATGTAATCAGATACTTGGAAAGACAATTCCGAGGCCATGTGTCTACTTTATGTAATTTAAAAATTATTTAATAGCAAAAATATTAGTATATTTAATTATTAAAATAATTTTTATTCAATAATAACTATCTGCTTTGGCCAATCCTGGTGGCAATGGCCTGTTCCAACTCCTCATCAGGCAGACAAAGGCAGAAATTCAAAGCCTTCCAGTGCTACAGGGCTAATTCAAGTTCAGCCTGGTCACTTAATATGTTGCTGTGTGGAAAATAAAATTTAAGAATTTTGTGGATCGGGGCTGGAGAGATGGCTCAGCGGTTAAGAGCACTGACTGCGCTTCCAGAGGTCATGAGTTCAAATCCCAGCAACCACATGGTGGCTCACAACCATCTGTAATGGGATCTGATGCCCTCTCTGGGTGTGTCTGAAGAGAACAACAGTGTGCTCACATACATAAAATAAATAAATACATCTTAAGAAAAAGAATGTTGTTGGTGATCAGGGGTAATTTAATCTCTTCTGTAACTGAAATTAAAAGTTGTTGTCAGGGCCCCGGAAGGCTGGATTATCAGTCAAAGGCCCGGATTGGAGAGAAGAGTCAGGCCAGGACGTCTGTTTCACTTGCTGCCTGCGTTCAATGGGACCACCTGGGGCTAGTGACGGTGCAAGCCACGATGGAGCTGTCAGGAATGCTGGTCTAAAGTAGGGGCCCAGATCAGTCGGAAACTCTCAGAAGTATCTGGTTTACATAGGCTTTCAGTACGTTCCGGGCTCGAGGGTTCAGTTTGGAGCAGTTTGTAATCTGCCATTGACTGGAAATCCGCTGGAACAAAGACTCGAGACAGAAGGTAAAGTTAAGAAACTTCGGGGGAAATCTTTATCTTGGGTATACGCTTGAAACTCCGGGTGTGTGGTCCTGGTGGTTGGTGGAGAGGAAGTTCCAAGACCAGGGAAGGAGAGAGACCCAGCCTCACGAGGAGTCCGTAGCAGGCAAGAAAGCTGAATCTGTTAACTGCAACACGTATCTGGAGTCCATTTAGCCTGTGACAGTGGAGAGTCGCTGGAGCGTATGTGAACTTTTTTAAAGTTTACAAGAAGAAATACAGGTTTTAGACATATTATCTTTACCACCATGTGTGATCTGTACTGAAATACAAAGTGTAGAAAAGGTGGTTAAGGGTCTGTAACCAGCTGGAGTAGACTTGCTTCTGCGTCATAGCGAGAGCTATGGTTTTAGGTTAAAAGCACGAATATTCTTTCTTCCATCCAGAGACTGGCTAGATAGCTTGGACAGAGATGTTTTCCACACAGTGAGAAGCACTTTTGGTTCTTTTTTTTTTTTTTTTTTTCCGGAGCTGGGGACCGAACCCAGATTGCCTTTTCTAACCACTGAGCTAAATCCCCCAACCCGAGAAGCACTTTTTAAGTCTATACTTAGAAAAACAATGAAAGAAATTCACAGCTTTGAGCTGTGACTGTGATAATAGCGGTCAGTGATTTACCAGGTCTAGATCAATAGCTTATCAGAACCTTATTGATTTTTTTTTAAAGATTTATTTATTATGTATACAGCGTTCCACCTGCATGTACGCGTGGAGGCCAGAAGAGGGCACCAGATCTCATTATAGATAGTTGTGAACTCATGACCTCTGGATGAGCAGACAGTGCTCTTAACCTCTGAGCCATCTCTCCAGCCCCCAACCTTATTGATTTTCATTAAAACTCTGGGTTTGTGAAATCTTTGTATAACAGTAGCAGAGAGAGGGAAAGGTCTGACACATTTCTCATTTTTTACACACCTTAAGTTACTTCCTCAGACCTTTATACTTATGAGCCATAAATCGCTTTCTTAGACCCTCACAACTTACTTCAGCTTCTAGTGTTCAGACCTTCATAGCTTGCATTTGGACCCCTTAGATTCCTTTCCCCAGACCTTTGTAACCTACACAAACTTTAACCTTTTTCTTTTTCCACACAATCATTTACCATAAGACACGGGCGGTTGATTACTGAGAGCAGTCATTACAAAGCAAGCTCTTTATAGTAAAAGGTAAAATTTTAGTAATAGCTGCGTGGTATCTGGAGTTTGTTTTTTCATATTGAAACCTGTTTTTGTGGTTTTTATCTCTTTCAGCATGAAATCTACCTTTCTCCATGGAAGACCTAGTAGCTCTAGAAAGGAATCCAGGCCTGATTTTTACATATAAAATGCACCGGCAGTGGGCAGCTGCAGCCTTGGGCAAAGAATTGATTGCGTGGGCATCCACGCCAGCGGAGATCTGAGAATTAGAGCAGGAAGTATAACACAAATGACTTACCCACGACCTCTCCTATGCTCCAACAGGTGACCTCATGGCCTTGTTGGGGACAAGGGCAGCATTAAGTCTTTTACTGCTACACATGGCAATAGAGGCCTCCAGTGCCAGACCCAGAAAGTCTGAGAGACTTTTCTGTGGAGGAGGAACTAGGGAAAACTGGCCTCCTTTGGCAAGGCAGAGTAGTACAGTCAGTTCAGAGGCGTCTGCAGTTTGGGCAGGACCTGGTGGCAGATGACGCACGGGACAGTTCTTTAGTGTTACCACAATCGAGGAAGACTTGTCTGTGCCCTGTCATCTTCTCAGGAGGAGATGTTAGGGCTGCCACTAGGAGCTGCTTTATCATCATCATCATCATCATCATCATCACCATCACCATTATCATCATCACTACCATCATCACCATCACCATTATCATCATCATCACCACCACCACCATCATCATCACCACCACCATCATCATCACCACCATCATAATTGAATTTATTTTTATTTTATATTTTATTTTTTTGTCTATCGTGGAAAGCTTTTTCATTAACTCTAAATGCGATAGTCTGCAGCTCTCCGAGGAGTCTGCCGGGATCATGTATTAGGAACTCCTGGTTTTAAACAAACTTCACTTGATTTCAGCCACTTGCTTCAGGCGTAACCTTGCAGCATTTACAGAAGGCTAAACAAATCACACTCGCTCGTATCATGACAACACACACAGTTCTGAGCACATTAGAGAATTTGATCATCCTTAAGCCGACTGACCATTGAGTTACATGTTCTAATTATCTTTAACAGTTTACAAGTTCACGTCTTTTATAAGATTTTACAGCTTTATACCTGCTAAGTTTAACCCTGAAAATTTTTGAATTAAAGATTTAATTGAAGACTCTTCAACACCAAAATAAAACTTTAAACCATAAATACAATCCACTGAGAGGCTGGGAACTTTACCTTCCTGGACCTTTTATAACACACTCTTATAGAATATCAGTTTCTTGTATGACTCAGTTTACCCAAATAGCTAAAGTTAAACAAACTTTGCAAAGACAATGAGGCCAGACGTGTTATTTTCAAGTCAGTTTCTGTTAGACTTTAGGAATTTGTAAACCTTATTAGTCAAATATACCTTATTCACCAAACACAATATTGTTTCTTATCTAAAATTTTCCAGAAGTCTGGCATTGAGCACAGACAACAAGGACATAGATGGTTAGACATATATATCTAAGTCAGGTTTTGTTAACCTGAGTAGACCTTTATAACATTAGGACTTTTATAAACCTCATTTATCAAACATAGTTTATTAAACTTCTTGCTCTCAGGGCAAAATCATCATGTAAAAGTTGATGCTAAGCCACCATATCTTGGAGAGCTGATCTTGTCTCCTCAGTCTAAAGGGGGTACAATGACAAGCAGGGGAGCCTACACACCCTCTGATGTTACTGCCTTGGTTTACACCACGTGGCCACCTTAACCAAGATGGTGGTGACGTCACAGGGCATGTACTCTCTTAACTCTAAAAACGATGGCTTCCATCCATAGGATGAGGACATCAGCCAAGACAGAGGCAAGCCACGTGCTGGCTATTTAAAAACAGCTATTTTCCTGAACAAGAATTGAATCCAAGTTACATGCAAGCATGTCGTAAAAAATCAAGATCAACTATGTATAGATTATTTTTAAACTATCAGACTATTGTTATAAATTTTAAGCTAACTTTTATTATAGATTTCTAGAGGTTTTTAACCATACCCAGTGAACTTACAGATCCTAAGATAAAGCATTTACACAATAGCCTTAAGACGTTTTGGGTTTTGGGGGCTTTTTAAAAAAGATTTATTTATTTTATGTACACGAGTACACCGTAGCTGTCTTCAGACGCACCAGAAGAGGGCATTGGATCCCATCACAGATGGTTGTGAGCCACCATGTGGTTACTGGGAATTGAACTCATAACCTCTGGAAGAGCAGTCAGTGCTCTCAACCTCTGAGCCATCTCTCCAGTCCCCTTGTTTTGTTTTGAAAGCAGAGAACCAAGAAAGCATAGAGATAAAAGATTTTCAAGCAGAAAGTAGAAAAAGCTTAGAGATAAAAAACTCTGGGGATCATTTGCTTATACAATAGCAGAAGTTGTTACGACACGAGAATTTGAAAATCGAGTGTTGTCATTTTGGCCATCGAGCTATACTGAGGCCAAGGGTTTGCAGTAAGACAGCAAGCCTTTGATAGAAATCTGAGTCGGAGGAGGAAAACAGCTTAGAAAAAGAGGGAAAGGGTCACAAAGCAGGATATCACCCAGATGGAGAATTCCAAGGTCCTAGAGGCCCCGGAGGGCATGAGGAAGCTCTGCGACTTCAAGCTCCAGTCAGCCAACTACAGGGACAGAGACAGCGTGAGCAGCTCTTAGCAAGAGGTGAGGAGAGGGAGAGGAGAGGGTGGGAGAGAACAAAACGGTACATGGCCTAGTGACAAGAATTTCAATCTGGGCCAACTCCTAGCATACTAAGACTTGTCAGAGGAAAATGTCCCAAATCACAGAGGAGAGGCATCCATTTCCAAGTAATGGGGGCTCTGTAGGGTGAGAGGTGTTTACCCGCACACCGGTGTGATTTTTATATTAGGAGTAGGCTCCCGAAAGCCAGGGACAAAGCAGGCAGTTCGACCGTGACAGTTACCCACCAGATGAGGAGAACAGCTGGAGGAAGACACGTAGCCTTTCCATGCGAAGAGTTCCCAAGAGGGCATAGCAAGCTCCAGGAGCCAGAGAGAGACCAAGAGATGTCCAGAACCGCAGTGGAGAAGCCTAGCAGGTAGAGGGAAGAAGGGACTGAAGAGGCAGACTCTGGAACGTGGAGTAAGTGTGACGGGTAACAGAATCCGCACAAACAACTGGGAAAGTTGAATCAGAAGCCTGGCTCGGCTCCGAGCGGCGGCGGGGCCCCGTGGAAGGAGTCCTCTACCGGAGTCCAGAGCGGGGAGATAAAGTAGTAGATGGAACATGCCAGCAGGCCCAGACCTTAGGACTGGGGAGGAAGGGGAGGAGCTGGTGAGAGAGGAAGAGAGAGTGTGTGCAAAAGAGACCAGCGTGAGGGGCAAGAGAGAGGGACCTGTGAGAGATGGGGCCAAAGGACAAGAGCCCAGAGAGCGTATATCCGAAAGAGTAGGAGCGCACTGGAACAAAAGGGAAGCCTGACCCCGCCCCAGCTAGAAAACGTTAGCGTGAGAGGGTGGGCAAGAGCTGAGATCCTGGTGGCCACTGTGTGATTTGGCCTTAATAGGCACCACAGACAGTGATGGAAAAATGGCTCCTTTGATAGAGGGGGCCGGAGGCCAGAATCTGGGGGGCAGAGCTCCCTTTGGACCTGAGTGTGGTGAGCACCGCTAATCCCAGCAACCCGAGGCAGGTTGATCTCTGTGAGTTCAAGGCTAGGCAGGGCCACTTAATGGGACCTCAATAATAATTATTTAAATAAGGCAGTGGTAGAGTATTTGTTTCACATGAGCAATGCCCTATGTTTGATCTTCAAGAATATAAAACTTGAGCTGGGGAAAATAAACTGCTTTAGTGAAACTATTTTAAATTTTATTTTTATTTTCATCCAACAGTAACAGGTGTTTTGTCTCCATGTATGCACTGACATGTGTTTCAGAATTCAAACCTGGTGCCATTAGACCACCAGAAGGGTAGGCCACAGGGAATCATGGATGGCCCTCCTAACGTTTATTTGCTGGAGTCATCTTCTCTCAGGCTTGAGTTGCATTGTGGGATCTGAACCTGGGTCCTACAGGTTTAAAGAGTCAATGTCTGTTAACTTGATCCATCCATCTCCTGCCCTAGTATCTTAGTCCTTTTTTTCAAAGCATCCAACAGATGACCCTAGGGCCTCATCTTCACCACCACCACCAGTCTCACAGCATCATCATCACCATCACTATCATCATCACCACAATGAACAGATAGATAGTTATATGGCTGTGAGCTCTGGAGTCAGGGAGTTAAAACTGAGAGGTGGTGTCTACTGAGGGCTGAGGACTTCCTTGTTTTGCCACAGCATCACAAAAAAGGGATCACATGACAAGAAAGCAGGCCAGATACAGTGGGCAACACCTGTAATTCCCTTTAAACTAACGTAGAGACTGAGGCAAAGGGACATCTGTGTATTCAAGGCTGGCCTGAGCTTCACAGACAGCTCCAGAATGAGATCTGATCTCTAAATAAATAAGAAGAAGAAAAGAAAAAGGCTGAAGAGAGGGCTCAGCAGTTAAGAGCACTGGCTGCCCAGGTTCAATTCCCAGTGCTGATTGGTCTTCCAGAGGACCCAGGTTCAATTCCCAGCATCCATGTCATGCAGTTCGCAGACACTTGTAACTCCAGCTCCAAGGGATCCAGTGTCCTCTTGTGGCCTCAGTAGGCTCTGGACTTGCATGCACATACCCCCACACACAGAAATAAAAAAATAAAGAATAGAAAATGAGATAAAAGAACAAAAGCAAAGGACAGGGAGGGATGGAGCCCTGCATTTTGTAACTAACCCATTTCCATAACACAACACTAATGTCTTCACAAGAGTGGTACCGAGGAGACTAGTAACCTCTAAGAGACTTGACTTTGACCTAGTGAGATTAATTGATTCATTAATGTTAAAAGACTTAACCTCTCCACACCACTGCAATGAAATTCTATTTCAATCTGAATTTGGAAGGGAACCTTCAAGCCACACCACTACAGCACCATTGATCATACAGCCATAGGGAAGACAGACTGTGGTCCTGTAAAAGAAAAGAAGCCAGGGACTTGGGGAAGGGGCTCTGCAGACGAGTGTGCTGGCAGAGGACTTGTGTTTGTCCCCACCTATGACAGGGGATTCACAACTACCTATAACTCCAGTTCCAGGGATTTGACATCCTCTTCTGGCCTCTGAAGATACCTACACACATGTGCCATACATTCACACAAGCACATACACACATGTCTCTTTTGGTTTGTTTGAGACATGATTTCTCTGTGTAACAGTCCTGGTTGTCCTGGAACTCATTTCATAGATGAAGGTGGCCTCAAACTCACAGAGATCCACCTGCCTCTGCCTCCCAAGCCCTGGATCAAAGGTGTGCGCCACCACACCTGGTTTAAAAATACATCTTAAAAATAAAATAGAGGGACTGGAGAGCTGGCTCAGTGGTTAAGAGCCCTGACTGCTCTTCCAGAGGCCCTGAGTTCAAATCCCAGCAACCACATGGTGGCTCACAGCCATCTGTAATGAGATCAGATGCCCTCTTCTGGTGTGTCTGAAGACAGCTACAGTATACTTACATATGATAAATAAATAAATATAAAAAAATAAATAAAAATAAAATAGAATAGAAAAGAATTAAGGTCTTTAATATGTTTTGGACAAACAATAAAATTGTGAAAATACAAAATGTTATAGGAAATAAATGAGTCAGTGAGCAAAATGCGAGACCCAAGACTTCTGTGTAGAAGTTTCCAGAAATAAAGGGTGACATTTAAGAAGGGCTGATGTTGGAGAAGGGATACTAAGGGCCTCCTAAGCCATATTCTTCCTAGGAGAGAAAAGCTAAGATGAATTCTATTTTTTTAAAAACAAATATGTGTATATGGTGGTGGGGTGTGTGTGTGTGTGTGTGCACGTGTGTGTGCACGTGTGTGTGTGTGCACGTGTGTGTGCGCACATGTGTGTGCACGTGTGTGTGCATGCAAGTTATGACATCACACGCCTGTAATGCAGTACGTCAGAGCTAGGAAGAACATGGATGTGAGGCTAACCTGAGCTACAAAGCAAAGTCTTGTCTCTAACGAACAATAGAAACAAGAAACAGCTTGAAAGGCCCAAGGAGCTGAAGCTGTTGCCAAGGCTCACACTGCCCTGTCCTTCTCCCTTCCCACCTGAGCACGCTGGCCTGGTTCCCAGTGGCCAGCCCCTGCATCTGTTCTGTGTCCGCCCTGCCTTCGAACACGACGGACTAGACATTCCTGTGAGGTGTGAGCGAGCATGTGTGCTCGGCTGCCTGCTTCCTGCTTCTCGGGCTGAGCTAGCTGTCCTGTGCTCCCTGGAGTTCAAGCTGCAGCTGCCAGCTCTGGAGCTGGCTTCACCAGGCTTTACTTCCTCCTCCACTCATCCCTTTACCTCCCAGGCACTGACCACCGACATCTCATGGTAGGGGAAAGCATCTGTCGGGGATTCAAGCTTCCGAAAGGTTTGCAACTTACAGCGAGGTCACGAAGGAAGCAAACGCAGAGGTTAAACTAAGGAGTCCTCCACCACGACCAGACTAGGATAAATCGCCTCGCTGGCTTGGTGGTTTCTGTAAGGATCCTGAACTTTGGGTTGACAGAGTCTCTAAGTGGGAGTGGAGAAGGAGACGCCTTTCCCAGGTGCTAGGACAGAGACACTACTGCTCAGCACAGGTCACCTCCTCCCTCCTGACTACCCAGCAAAGGAAGCACACTGTCCCTTTGTCTGTCAACACAAGCTGACCGTGCCGGTCTTTCTCCTCTTGCTGTACTGACCACAGATGACCAGCATGGGTCATAAGCAGCCCTGAGCTCTTACCTAACAGCTACGGGGGCTTGGGACAGCAGTAGTGGCCGCTTTCATTTCTGAACTGTCTTCTCAGCTCGAGGCCTACCTCAAGCTGGAGCTCTGTCCTCCATGTAGCAGATGGGCAGAAAGTTTGTACAGTCTGGAGGCCTGGCTCCAAGCCCTGGAAAGACACACAAATGTCTTTGTAGTGGATGCCAGAGTTGATTCGTGTCACCCAGAGTCTTGTGATGTCCTTTAAAAGGATGAGGCAGCTTTCTCTTCAAAAGAAAACCTGAGCTTGGGGAGCACAGAGCGCCAACAGCCAGGAGACATGGAATCATTATCCTTTGTCCCTCTGGGACCGAGTGTGAGATGGCAAATTTCCCAAGACAAGCATGTGACTCCTTTCTGGGAGGAGGGATTCATGCAG
This sequence comes from Rattus rattus, assembly GCF_011064425.1. Classification (NCBI taxonomy): domain Eukaryota; kingdom Metazoa; phylum Chordata; class Mammalia; order Rodentia; family Muridae; genus Rattus; species Rattus rattus. The sequence goes on along the minus strand of NC_046165.1, from coordinate 87,398,015 downwards.
AAACAGTCACTCTGTTCCCAGGCCGTTGGAATTAGAATCTGCACCTTGAATGTGTAAGCGCCAGCCTCTGTTATCATGTGACAGAAAGAATCATCTCTGGAAAATGTCACCATCGGGAGGGAGAAAAGCTCTCACTCAAAGCACCCAGATACTGACTAGTAGGGATATTTTTATGTTGCTTCACCCAATGTCAAGGTCGTACTTAAGAGTCATTTATCCGGGGCTGGAGAGACGGCACTGACTGCTCTTCCAGAGGTCCCAAGTTCAATCCCCAGCAACCACATGGTGGCTCACAACCATCTGTAATGGGATCCGATGCCCTCTTCTTTCTGCTGTGTCTGAAGACAGCTACAGTGCACTCATACAAATAAAATAAATCTTAAAAAAATATCATTTATCCTTTCTAAGGAGACTACTGAAGTAGCACCTTCGGTTCCATTTTTTCCTCAGCAGGGGCCAGCCATTAGGATCTTGAAAAGCCAGTTCCCAGGGAACACTTTGTGAATGCTGGAAAAATCATAGGTTATCTGGGGACCTGAGACCAGGGTTAGGCAGGGAGTGCCATAGCCTAGACAAGGGCTTGAGCAGGACCGCTGTTTGGGGAATGTACCAGAAACTATGACTACTACATAATTCAATTTTATCCCTGAAGCTGGACTTTTTTTTAAAAGATTTATTTATTTATTATATATAAGTACACTGTAGCTGTCTTCAGACACACCAGAAGAGGGCATCAAATCCCATTACAGATGGTTGTGAGCTACCACGTGGTTGCTGGGAATTGAACTCATGACCTCTGGAAGAGCAGTTGGGTGCTCTTAACCGCTGAGCCATCTCTCCAGCCCGAAGCTGGACTTTTACTTTTAACTTAAAACTTCACCAGGGTCATGCTTTCCACACGACCGTGCTTCTGAACACACCCCTAGTCTCGCTTAGCTTGAAATGTTTAATTCTTAAATTTCAGCACTCTAGGGCTTTCAGCTGACTAAGCTGCTCCGTCTCCCTTTCCCTCCAACCCCTCTGAAGTGTCAGTCACAGGAGCCTGTCACAGCACTGGGCACTAGGGTCACACCTCAGGAAGGACACCAGTGAGGAGCTGTGAAGGAGATGAGAATTCCACGCTGTGGAGGCTAAGCACCCACCATTGAATGACCGACCCTTCTACAGGGACCGCACATCAGATGTTTACATCACGGCTCATAACAGCAAAACTACAGTTTTGAAACAGCAATGAAAATAATTCCCTGGCTGGGAGTCACCACAACAGCACCGGGAAGGTTAAGAATCACTGCTCTAGGAGGCTGGAGGGATGGCTCAGTGGTTAAGAGCACCGACTGCTCTTCCAGAGGTCCTGAGTTCAAATCCCAGCAACCACATGGTGGCTCACAACCATCTTGTAATGGGATCCAATGCCCTCTTCTGGTGTGTCTGAAGACAGATATAGTGTATCATATTCATATACATAAAATAAATAAATAAATCTTAAAAAAAAAAGAAAAAAGGGAAAGAGAAAGCAGGACAGGGAAGAGAAAGAGACAGGTGGAAGAGAAGGTGGGGAAGAGAGAGGAAGAAGCAGGGAGAACAAGGGAGAGGAAGGCCAAGATAAAATACTTGATCTGAGCCTTAGAGGCAGAAGCAGGTGGATCTGAGTTCCAAGCGAGCTAGGACTCCATAAGCCTTGTCTTAAAATCAAAAAAGCAAAAATGAAAAACCTCACAGCAGAAGCATGGGAAAATCCCAAAGGAAGAGGCGTCAGTCAGGAGAGAAGGCCTTTCCTTCAGCGGCCCACGAGAAAACTGTTAAGTGGGGCACGGAGAGACTCTGCAGCACACAGTTTGACTCTGGGATTTGCTCCTTGGGGAAAATTTAAGAACCTAGTAATAAAACAGAAATGGGAGAATGCTGGTGACACTGCTCCTGGGCAGTGCCCGAATGCTTCCGCCATTAAGAGCCAGGCAGCCCCCACACCCAGGGATACCTGGCGATGTGCACAGCTTTTCTTCTATTCCTCACCACCGTGGCCTGATCATTGAGGAAACTCATCTCAGTCAATACAAGAAGCAGGGGAAAGGCTTAAATTGCATATTTTAAGTTACCTCAAACAGTCAGGAAGCCAATAGTGTAAAACAGGAGGAAAAAAAAAATCTTTCAGATTATACTAGCTGTAGCCACCAAGCTGGGTGACCTGAGTTAGATGCTGAACAACAACACATTGGGTAAAGGAGTGTGCTTTCCACACTCGACCTCCATATACAGGCTATGGCACACACACACACACACACACACACACACACAAAGAGAAGCTTTCCAAGTGCGATGGTACAGACCTTTAATCACAACGTGAGTAGTGTGGAAAAGGCAAGCAGGTCTTTGAGTCCGAGTGAGGCAAGCATAGTCTACACAGTAAGTCCCAGGCCAGACAATGCTACATAGTGAAATCCATCTCTAAATAAATACAAGAAAAAAAATGTAAGGGCTTGAGATGTAAGGCTCTGTGGTAGAGTACTTGCCTGGAGTGCTAGAGGCTCTTGATTGATCCCAAGCCAAAATAAACCAAGGAGAAGGAGAAGGAGAAGGAGAAGGAAGAAGAGGAAAGAGAAGAGGAGGAGGAGGAATTTTTAAACTAAACCTCCCGTCTCTCCTCCTCTGTAAGGAGATTCCCCTTTTGGACTTGAGAACTTTTCAGAAGAAAGAATGCCTTAATGGCAGAAGTCTCCAAGGAGCCCTCTACCAGCAAAGAGCTCTCATCAAATGATACACTCTTAACCCCAGCACTGGAAAGGAGGTGTCTATGAGTTCTGGGGCAGTCAGAATTCGTTACATAATGAAATCCTCTCTCTCTCTCTCTCTCTCTCTCTCTCTCTCTCTCTCTCGCTCTCTCCCACACACACACACACACACACACACACACACACACAAGCTAAAGACACCTCTCAAATCTCTGAGTATGCTGAACTCCATATTTACCTGGGGGAATCTATGTTTAAACCCCACATACACTGTGCCCTTCTTAAAATACTCCAGGAATCCCAGACTCATAAAGCGAGAGAGATCCCAGCAGTTGTATGGACCTGTTTGTGGAGCAAATAAAAAACCATCCACGTTTCCGAATCTATTCACAACTGACCAGTGGTTCGAACTTCAGATTCTTGTTTGAAATTTTAAAAACAACAATAACGACAACAACAAAACTGTAATAAAAATAGTAAAGCGGGGTGAGATTACTACTTCGAGAATGGTAATGGAGCTGAAGTCTGGGCAACGTCGCAGGTGCTCAGTGAACAAGGTGCAGGAGTATCCTCTCCCTGTGGCACCTTTAGTCCAGTGGAGAGGGAGATGGATACATTTTATCACTGTGGCGAGAGATGCTGGGAGGGAAGACAAGGCAGAGTTAGGCTACGGTGCAAAGTGAGGACAGGGTCTCTGTGGGTATCAACTATGCTAGATGAACCTTCAGGGAGGCGAAGGGAGCATGGAGGATAGAGGAGAGCAGAGGCTGCAAGTGGAATGAACTGGTTCGAAGTAGAGGGACCAGCAAACAGAGCCAATGGCCTGTGAAAGAGAAGTGACTGGGTCTGTGAGGGGCTTCATGGAGGCTTGAAGGGGAGAGCGAGAACAGAAGGGACAGATGACAGGCATATGGGTGTCCCCGTGGCTTTGCTCAGAACTGAGAAAGGAGTAGACGTTTCTGAGTAGTAAGGGGCCAGAGCTGATCTGTGATCTGTCCAGACAGGACTGGCAGAGGCCACAAGTGGAAGCAGTATGAACTGCTGTGCAAACTGGACCCTGTCCTACATCCTGCTTGGCTGTTACCTGAAGGGTAAGAAGAGTCCTCCAAAGAGATGGCCCCAGGCAAGCCTCTGCACCTCCCTAGCCTTCCTGAGAGAAAGTCTCCAAGATAAGGGCTCTGCTCTTGGACAGATGCTTTTCTCCCCACTGGAGGGCAGAGCATCGTCCCAGACGCTCCACCACCAGGATGCCACAGTCCTCTGCCCTGCACTCCTGCCGCTTGGCAGTGCAGTGCCTTCTTGCTCCTTCGAAAGCAACCTTGAGGAGCACGTGTCAAAAAAGACAAAAGTTTGGTTCAGAAAGCAGGTTTACTTAGAATCGTAGTCAATGTGCTTGCCTGCAGGACAAAGGCCTCAGGGTCAGCCTCGTGCAACAGGCATCTACCCTGGGGCACACCTGCTTTTGAAAACAGGTTCCTTCAGCTGGAGATGTAACTCAGTTGACGTCGTGCTCACCTCACCTAGAGGGCATAAATCCTACGTCCCAACTCCGGCACTACATTAAGTAGTCATGCTAGCACACGTCTGTACCCTAAGCACTCAGGAAACAGAGACGGAAACGAAACTGAAGACCTTCCTGGTCTATCTATGCAGCTTGAGACCTGCCTGGGCCAGATGGAACCATGTCTGGAATAAACAAGCAAACAAACAAATTCAAATGAGGCCATATAAAAGTATCTCGGACAAGGGAGCAGGGCTGGGAGAGGACGCTTAGCTCGCATCATGAGGCAGCTGCCATCGTCCCTGCCTCGTTCCATTCCTTCCTTCATGGATGCATTCATTTACTCAGCCAGTACACTTATTAGACGCCTACTGTGTGCCGGCTACACACTGAGAGCTAGGCAACAGAAACAAAAATAAAGACACTACACTATTCCTGCAGAGTGTGTGTGTGTGTGTGTGTGTGTGTGTGTGTGTGTGTGTGTACAAGCACATATATGGAACAAATCTGAAAGGGAAGTAATAAATATTTCAGAGTTTGTTCCACAGTGGTCGATTGGTGGGATTTTTATGTTTTTATTATTTGAAGTCCTATGTCTACTTATGCTATCATTTGTGCAGACGTGATCGTTGAAAAATGTTAAGGTCTTATGTAAACACATAGGAAAAGGCCACGAGGTTCCAGTCACCTAGCACATTTCGGCTCCCTGAACTCTCTTCACCTGCTGAGTGTTGCTCTGTAGCCCTAAAATCACCATGCCCCTGCCCCTGCCTCCTCAGCTAGATGACAGGCAAGGGTATAAACGGTCCACAATCCTGAGCTCATCCTCATTTTGTAGATGAATGAATGAGCCTTAAAAAGGTAGAAACAGATTCCCAGGAGGCAGGACATGAACGCAGGTATGCAGGCAGCCATGTACCGAGAGGGAAAGCGCCTCAGCGGAAGATCCACACTGTTAAAACGCAAACTTCCACAGAAAGTTGACAACAAGCCTGGAGGCCTCTAGCAAGCAAGCTCGCAGGTGCCACTGTCCCTGGACTGCACAAGAGCAGTGAGGTATGGAATCTGAGAGAGTCCCGACTCCAGAGGACGGGCAGAGACTTAACGTGCTTTCCCGTGCTCGGGTTTCTTCAGTCGTCTGGAAGGCAGATGCTATTATCTACTGCCTAAGTGGTTAGGAAGACAAGCACAAGAAAGAAGAGGAGGAGGAGGAGGAGGAGGGAGAGGGGGAGGAGAAGGAAGAGGGAGGAGGAGGAGGAGAGACATCCACAGAGTCCAGTGCATGGTTCATTCTGAGAGCAAGTGATGTCCCAAGCTACCCCATCTTCGTTCTCCACCCCACCCCACCCCAGTCTTACTGAAAGCCATCAATGCCCCTCTTATTTCAGCTTCCCCAAGAACAGCCTTGACTCAACCACATGGAGATGTAAATATTGCCCAAGGGGCCTCTGTTTGCTAGGAGGCCTGGGAAAATACTGGATCTTTCTTTGCTGGAGAAATTCTGTACTCTTTCAAAAAAGGTAAGACTCCTCGGTTAAAAGGAGTGATAATTAAAATGTATATTCTTAAGCCGCCAAGACAATTTAATTAAGTTTCAAAAATTGGTACGGAGATAGGCAAGCACAAATGTGCTCACACCATGTTTCATTAGTTTCTCAGATGCTGAAAGGGTGAGGCTGGTGACAGACAGTGAAGGGTGATGTGTTTATAAAAGGGGACAAAGGAGGGGCCAAGGAAAGCAGAGGCCTTGCCATTTCTCTGAGCTAGGCTGTTGGAGGGACTTGAGCTCCTACGAAAATATTAATGAGCTAACCTGCACTCAGCGCGGAGGAAGTACGTGGGCCAAAATGAATTCCTCTGAAAGCAATCGTCTGCACTTTGTGCTCGCGCCTGCTGCTGAGTGTGTGGAGAAAGAAGGTGGGCCCTTCCGAACGGTGCTGCTGAGACCGGCGGCTCAGGGGCCATTCGGATTCATGGCAGATCTTCACGCCTCTCTCTGTTCCTCCAAACTTAATCCCTCAGCTCCAGCCCCAGCTCGGCAACACAACTTCCCCCCCCCTTTGCCCTTCTCCCATCTCCTGTGGATCCCGAGACCTCTCCCTGCTGACACCTCCCTCCACCCACTCTTGATCCAGCCCCCCACTGCAGCAGGCATTTATTTCCCTGCACACCCACAGGCCACTCGTGCCAGGGAAGCAGGCAGGCTGGCTGCGGATCTTCGCCTCTTCTTCCGCTCCTCCAGGTCCCCCAGTCCCATCCCCCAACCCTGAAGCAGAACACCTGCTGTGGTCTCCCTGAGAGGGAGGAAGAGAGGGAGAGAAAGAGAACCGCATTCTGGGGCACGTGGTCTTCTCAGAAGTTGAGCCTGGGTTGCTGGCCTTTCTGGGCTTTGGGCATTGCTCCCCGGGCTTCTAAAGCAGCCTAGATTCTCTGACTGGACTTCGTTTTGTTCCTGTGAGAACAGCAGAGATTTCTGAATCCCCTTCCGCTGCTACCGTTCTTGAGAAAGGTCTTAAATCCCTTCAGCTAGGCACAACTAACTTTAGGGACTTGGAAGAGGGAGGAGCCAGAGTTTAAAATCATTCTAAACTTCACGGTGGGTTCAAGATCAGCCTGGGATACATGGCCCTGTCTTAAAAACAAACAAAAAAACATAAAGGGGGCCGGAGAACTGGCTCCGAGGCTAGAGGCACAGACTGCTCTTACTGCGTACCCAGATTCAGGTCCAAGCACCTACGGGCTGCTCTGCTCGCAATGGCCTGTAACTCCAGTTCCGGGAGAGGCGCTAACTTCTTACCTCCAAGGGCGTCAGGCATGGTTCCCAGGCATTCAAGTCAAGCAGTTACACACGTAAAAATAAATTAATTTTTTTTTAAAAAGTGTGTGTTTGTGTGTGTAATTTGTAGGGTTAAAACTGCGGGCGAGTTAATCACTATGGATTTCGGATACTTGAAGCAAGACCGCAAATGCAGAGAGGAACTGCCTTTATGTATCTCACCCTGGCCTTGAACTCGTGAGCAGATCCCTTCCGCCTCCTGAACTACAAGTGTGCTCCATCGCACCCTCGTCTGTTTGTTGAGACAAGATGACCCAAGCTAGCCACAAACTTACTGTGTACCCTGAGGATAACCTCTAACTGCTTATCTTCCTGCCTCTGCCTTCTACCTTCCAAGTGCTGGGACTGCCAGTGAAGACCACCATACCCAGTTTCTATGGAATCTCGAGGGGGTAGCCAGGGCTGGAGGCAAACACTCTACCCACATCCCCGCCTGTGGAAGGACTTTTAAGGAAGCCACCTGTGTGCGTAGTATGAGGGTTTCCAGGGTTTAGATGCTATCTGCCAAGTGCGTTTTGACACGGGTGTAGGCAGATGCTCTTCTCGGAGCTTGGACATTGGGTCCCGGGGACGATCCCGGCGTTTTAGGTGCCTTAACCACCGCCTTTGAAGGAGCGCTGCATGATGAGCTGCTTAGACTGATCCACCAACTTCCTTCCTAACTCAAAACCTAAAAGAGAAGACGACGACACATCTCTGATTACACATGGCATATTCTGATTTCTCTTATCCTCACCCTCTCTTAGCAGTTGTTGTTTTTGAGTTTTTGTTTTGTTGATGGGTTGGGTTTTTTTTTTATCTCTTTATATAAACAATATATAAAGTGTGTGTGTGTGTGTGTGTGTGTGTGTGTGTGTGTGTGTATGTGTGTATTTAAGATAAGCACTTCGGAACAGGTGCATCCAGAAACGACAAGCCCATTAATGTTGTTTTAGGATCAAGCGAAGCTATGAAGAAACGAATGTGTAAAAGCGCTCAGGAAGTAAAGCACATGCCAAATAAAGCAGGACGAAGGCAGAGGCGCTGTGAAGAACACGGATGTTTGCTTGTGTGCCAGATGCACGTCTGCCTCGCCCCTCCACAACGCTCTTTCCTCTCACCGATGGGTTTCCCTTTATCTGGTTGTCAGTACCGCCGAGGTAAGGACTTAGTCTAATTGCTATCTCATACGTGCGTATTCCAGTGCACCACACCGGAAATACCTATTCACTCCACAGCCATTAGATTGGCAAGGGAATGGTACCGGTGAGAGTCTAAAAAGACAGAGGAGCAAAACACACAGCAGAGCAGCTGCCGTTGGGGTCCATCCCTGTCACTGTTCTATCACCGAGAAGGGACACCTCAACATAGCAGCTCTTTACCGGGGCTGCCTTAGAGTTTCACAGGTTCACATTGATATCATCAGGGCAGGGAGCACGCAAGGAAGGAGGCAGGCATGGTGTTAGAGGTGTGGTTGAGAGTTCTACATGTGCAACCACAAGCAGCTGGGAGAGAGAGAGAGAGAGAGAGAGAGAGAGAGAGAGAGAGAGGATGATTCTAGCTTGAGTTTTTGAAACCTCAAAGCCCACCCAAAGTGACACACTTCCTCCAACAAGGCCACAACTCTTCCGGCCAGATCACATTTCTAATCCTTCTCAAGTAGTGTCACTCCCGACGGCTAAGCATTCAAATAGATGAGCCTAGGGGACCGTTTTTACTCAGACCACTGTATTGTCAACGGTCGTTTTTGAAAGTGTGTGTGTGTGTGTGTGTGTGTGTGTGTGTGTGTGTGTGTGTCTGCACTGTGACATGTTTGGAAGTCAGAAGACAACTTTTGAGAGTCAGTTCTCTCCTGCCATGGGCTCCAGGGTTGGAGCTCAGGTTGGGAGGTTTCTCCCCACTGAGCCCCTCGTACCCAGTGCTTCTTGTTTCTCTGTCACTTATAATGGCTTGCTTGGTACCTGGGCTCTGCAGTCTGGCTGGTTGGCTGTGTGCACTCCCCTGCACCCCTTACAAACTTTTTCACCTTGGCCAGACTGTTGAGTCCCTCTGTTCCAGTCCCCCTCTCTACACCGTATACCAGTACCATGCAGGAGTGGGTGCTGTGAGTCTTAGCTGGATGGTGAGTGGGAAGCTCTTGTGGAGGGCTTGGCAGAGTGAACTGTTTAGTAAGGGACAGCTTTCGGTAGTGCTATTGTTTTCTCGTGTAGTCCTTAGGACTGCAACCTGTCCTAGGCTTGGCAATGCTCTGTCTCTAACAAGAAAACAGGCTAAGGGAGATTCTGTAGCTCATGGTTCTGGCTTCAGGGCCCAAGGTTTACTTCACAGTACAGGGGACCAGACCTGTTTGCCCATGCTAGGAGAGTGTTCTACCACTAAGCTAATCCCTGACCACAGAACTAACTTACTTACTTCCTTTCTCTCTCTCTCTCTCTCTCTCTCTCTCTCTCTCTCTCTCTCTCTTCTCTTCCGTTCTTTCGTTCTTTCATTCTTTATTTCTTTCTTTCACTGGTATGAAGAGGTAGCTATTTCTGTTTCTCATGCCTTTGAAAGGACAAGGAGTCATTATTCCCTGATGTGATGCAAAAGGAGATACGTCCTGTCACCCTTAATTTGATTGTCTTGCCACAAAATGTAACTGCGATTGAATCATGATTTTTTTTTCTTATGAAACCTTAAATGTATAGGGCATGGAAGGGACAGAGGGCTTACTTCAAGCAGAACAGTGCAGCAGACCCAGAGCCTTCTGCAATGTGAACGGCTCACATCTTTTCAATAGGTCAGTGCTACAATCGGAAGAGAGATGGGAGGAAGCCGGCAGGGGCGGAACAGATTAAAGCTGTTCCAGGTGAGACGACATGGGAATGAGAAGGAGCAGACAGAAGCCGAGTGCCTGTCCTGCGGGTCCGAGGATGCTCGCCTGCACCTCCACAAGCAGCGGGCAATTGAGTCGGAGCAGGATATGAAGAAAGACAAAGGAGATAGTGGTAGTTTGGTCAGATGTGAGAAGAGTGTGTGGGGTTTTTGTTTTTTGTTTGTTTGTTGAAGAATCACACTGAGAAATTTAAGGATAAATTGTCATGATGTCTGTAATTAATTTTTAAAGAGATGTTTAAAATTTTAAATTGTGCGTATGTGCTCCTGGGTACGGGTGTTGTTTGCGGCCGGTAGAGGCTGTCAGATGCCCTGGAGTTACAGGCAGCTATGAACTATGAAGGGTGAGTGCTGCAAACCAAACTCAGGTCCTCTGGATGCTCCTCCTCTGATCCCAGGGCCACTTCAGAAGCTGCTGGAGTTTTTTCTCTCCTTCTCTTCCTCTGTGTGTGTGTGTGTGTGTGTGTGTGTGTGTGTGTGTGTGTGTGTGTGTGTGTGTGTGTGTGTGTGTGTGTGTGTCTGTGTGTGTGTGTGTGTGTGTGTCTGTGTGTGTGTGTGTCTGTGTGTGTGTGTGTGTGTGTGTGTCTGTGTGTGTGTTTTCAAGACAGGATTTCTCTGTATAGCTCTGGCTGTCCTGAAACTTGCTCTGTATACCTTGTTGACCTCAGTCTAACTCACAGAGATCCACCTGCCTCTGCCTCCTGAGGGCTGAGACTAAAGGCATGCACTGCCACCACCCAGCTATGAAGTTTACTTTTAGGTGACAGTGACATTTGAGGATTAAGGAAGAACAGCAAAATAGCATCTGCTCTTGAACCCTGGTGCTGAGGACAGCCTATGCTATGCTTGCCCCACTCTTCATAACTCCTAAACGAGTATTTGGGATTTTTTATCTTATGGAAAATACACAGGCATTTTTCTCAGAGCACGGTAGCTGTGAGCGAGGTTTTGGGTACGGGCTAGCATACTGTCTTTTAGTGCCATCGTCCCCGTCCAAATGTCTGCCAGTGACTAGCTGTGCCCTCTGTATCTTACACAATTAAATTACTTTGTGTCCGGTGTCTGGCAACTCAAGCTTTTAGTCCCAGCACTCGGGAGGCAGAGGCAGACGGAGCTCTGATTTTGAGACCAGCCTAGTATACAAAATAAGTTCCAGGACAGCTTCACAAAGAAACCCTGTCTCAAAAAAAGAGAGAGAGAGAGAAAAAAAAGGTTTTGTTTTGTTTTTCTGTGTCATTTCATGAAGAGAGACACAGACGTCCTTTGTTGACTGGAGGAGGATACCCTCTAACCCACAGAGAGAAGCTTTTCAGTCATTTTTCTGAAAGAGGAAACCTAAGCTGTCTAATGTGGACCGGTATAGTGTTTAGATCTGTAGGCTGTGATGGCATCCGTTTTGCTGTTTGTAAATTCCCAGTATAGAGACACAAGCCACCGCCGTGAACTCTGAAGCTCATAACAATACATGGTTATGGTGAGAACACGCTACAACCGGACGTGCTATGTACATATTCATTGTCGGTGGCTACAGGGCCTTGCAGCCTAGGCTGGACTTGAACTTGTGATGCTTCTGCTTCAGCCTCCCAAGGATCAGGATTACGGCAGTGCACTGGGCTACAGAGCGAGTTCAAGCATAGCCAGGCTATGCAGAGAAATGCTGTCTCAGAAAGGGGGAAAATGGGACTTTTTGTGTGTTACTAAGTTTTGTTTTGTTTTGTTTTGTTTTGAAGTTAGGGTCTTGCACATAGCTTGGGCACCTTCTGCGTAATCCGACAATCTTGTCTCAGCCTCTCAAGCCCTGGGATTGTAGGTGTATGCCATCATGCCTGCCTACCCTTCTTCCTTCCTTTCCTTCCTCCCTCCCTTTCTCTGTCCCTCCCTCTCACCTTTCCCTTCCTTCCTTCTTCCCTCCTTTTCTCACTCTCTCCCTCCCTTCCCTTCTCTCTCTTTCTCCTCCGTCCTTCTTGTGTAGACAAGGTTCTCCTCTGTGTCCATGAATGTCCGGAAACACCCTTTGCAGATAAGGCTGACCTAAAACTCTCAGTAATGATCCCGCCTCCACCACACAAATGCTGGGATTCCAGGCATGAGCCACCTAGACCTGGCATTTACTTCTTTGTGTGTTTATTTAAAGGCCAGTTGATGGTTTGGTTAAGACTGATCCACAAACAGGAATACAGCTGGGGGAGGGAGTGGGAGGATGGGGGAAGTCTGTAAAGCCTGAAGTCCTTACTCCAAGGCCTACGGTAACCTGCAAGCAAGAATAGCTCAGCAGAGTAAATGCATTCACCTCCAACTTCATAAAATCTTTATTTCACTTCCAAGCCAAGTTCACAGGAAATCACAAGTTTTCATTTCATTCTCTAACGGTTTCCAAAAATAACATCTCGAATATACGCCCCTATAGGCCACCCCGACACGGTAAGGGTTTATTTTAAGCTTGGATATGACTAGAGCTAAGTAAACTCCCAGTGCTGTAACGTAAATCTCGGTGTAGAAAGGATTCCCCCTGACCAGTCCCCTCACGGTGCCACGTGGTGCCAAGGCACAAGCCGGAGCTGAGACAGCCTGGACGACCGGTTAATGAATAGAAATCTTTCCTTCGCATAGGGGAAAATCTGTTTTTCAAAGCAAAGCAGCGGCTCTAAGCGTCTCAAATCAGTAAAAATGTAGAATCTAAAGAAGACAATCCCAACAGATCTAAAGCTCAGTTCTCAATCTCTTTTCTACGTTAAAATAAGAGCTGGACTGCCAGCGAGGACTGCCGGCGAGATGGTTCAGTGGGTAAGGCGCTTGCCACCCAACCCTGACAACCTGAGTTCAATTCTCCGATCCCAACTGAAGGTATACAGATGACCAGTTCCACACATGTCTGTGGTGGGTTGTCAGCTTGACTCCATGTGGGATCACCTACCACGCAAGAGATGGGCACTTCTGTGGGGGGTTTTCTGAGATCATTTGAAGCTGGAAGACCCACACTGAATGGGCCACACCTTCTGGTGTCAGCCCACACTAAAGGACACAGAAGAAGGAAGCTTTCCTTTTTGGTCTGCTCATTCTCTAACTGGCAAGGACATCTAACCTGTCAATGAGGCTGTCCTTCATTGATATCAGAATCAACTTCCTTGGGATTCCAAACCAGACTGAAGAGCAGCCACTCTCCCGGTGTCCTCCAGGCCTCCAGTTCAAGACTGGGACTGCTGAGACAGCCAGCCTCATGGACAGAACAACTGCTCGAGTCTTGGCTTTTCCGGTGGGAGGCAGCCATTGCTATACTACCCAGAGCATATCATATAAGCCAGGTTAATAAATACTCTTAATGTGTATAATTATGTGTATATTTATTCTATCAATTCTTTTCCTTTAGAGGACACTAACACACACATCTGCGTGTCTGAGCACACACACACACACACACACACACACACACACACACAGATAAATAAAAACTCAGAATTAAAAAAATACTGCTAATTATAAAAACAAAACAAAACAAAACAAAAAAAAAGAGTAAGAACTTGAGCATTATTGCTGGGGCTGTTCCTCAGAGGTAGAGTGTTGCCCTAGCATGAGTTAAAATTACACATACGTAAAACTTATATATGCTCAGTGTCCCTGAGTGTATGGAATGGTGCATGGTCAGCACTTGGGAGGTTGAGGCAAAGCGGGTGACCAAGGCCAGTCTGGGCCACAGGAAATCTGGCACCTTCTTCTGACTTCTTCAGGCATGTACACTTAAAAATACAGGCAAATTATTCATATAGATAAAATTAAATAAAATGTTGAGAGAGAGAGAGAGAGAGAGAGGAAGAGAGAGAGTTGTCCTCTGATTCTCTCTCTCTCTCTCTCTCTCTCTCTCTTTCTCTTTTTCTCATCCAAACACACAGGAGCATGCGTGTGCCCACACACCTACTGAATTAATAAATGGAGAAGAGTGAACATGACTGTCTCCTAGATGTTACAGAAACCAGATCTTTCCAACAAGTGCTGACCGTCGTAGTCTGCTGTTCCCCAGAATCCAACACGCAGATCTCCGTGGAGAAGCAGCATGTCCAGGAACACGACCGGCTTCACTGTACTCCCCTTGCTTGCCTATGCTATGTTGTACTTAACTCTCTTCAGAGAGATGTTCCTTTATTTTAATTTCTTTGAAAGTCCCTTCTGTCCCACAACTAACTTTCCCCCCAGATCTTTTGATTTAAGACTTCTGGTAGGCTGGGCTACCTTTACCTCTCGAGGTAAGAAGAATGAATTCCAGGTATTAGATGCAGGTGCTATGAAAGGATCAGTCTCCTAGCAGTTTGCCAAAGGCATTCACAGAAGCAGTGGTGACCAGGCCATTCCAAAGCCCCCCTGCACAGCAGGACAAGAGGGCTGCATCTCGAAAGCCCAGGTGTCTCCGAGCCACCTGTTGGCTTCTACAAGCCCAGGTGTCTCCTGGACCACCTGTTGGCTTCTACAAGCCCAGGTGTCTCCAAGCCACCTGTTGGCTTCTACAAGCCCAGGTGTCTCCTGAGCCACCTGTTGGCTTCTGCTCTCTGGGAGAGATTTGGCTGCACGTAAGCTTCTAATTTAATTCTGGAACAGGCAAAGGAAGTCCAAGGTCAATTTTAGAAAGTGTTAGGGTGCAATACACGGTAGACTCCGGTGGAGAGGGTGACTATTCATCAGGTTCTTGCTCTATGGCGGGTGTTCAACCAAGCCTTTCACAGATGGTTCTCATTTAACAGAAACGGGGTGTGGTGCTGTAGTGAGGACAAGTTTAGTGACTGAAATACTGACCCGAGCATGGGCAGCCAGGGAGAGCCAGAGAGCTGTGGAGACTCGGGCCCTGTGTTCTCTTAGCCTCCCTGAGCTGCCTACCTCTGCAAGATGGTGGAGCGAGCAGAGTGGGGAAGGTTATGAGGACAGCTTCCATTCTTAGCACCTGAGCTGTGGGAAGCTAGCCACAAAAGCCAGGGGTCCACACCCACGGTTTATAGTCCACAGAGGTGAAAGAGTCCTTCTCAAGATGAGCTAAAGCCAAGGATAAGAAAGGGAACTCCAGGGTCTGTCTCCTCAGCCAGGTCAGGCAATAACTATCCCTACTTCTCTGGGACGTAAGGTGGTTTCTAATAGTGTTTGCGTCTAGTCACTCATGTTCATGTATGTGTGTATGTGTGTGTATATTGGCATGTGTGTGAATGAGGGCGTGTATGTACATACATGTATAGTCTTGTACATGTGTATGACTAAGTGCACATGCATTTGTGTGATGACCCTATGTGGAGTACCCAGGCTAGGGGATGTCAGCTCTGTCTACCTGGAACAGCTCTGCTTCCTGGCAGCATAGAGATCACTTGCTGCTTATGCAATCTCTGACCAATGCTTCCCATTCAAGATATAGAGGTCTGGAGTCCCCATGTCCCTGTAGTCCCCTCTGGTTCTCCTAAGAGACGACAAGTCTTCTTTCCGCACGCCAGACTCCGGTCTGTCTGAAGAATGCGGTGCGTCAGGGATGTCTAGATGCTTCCGGTTCAGAACTCAAAACTTCTGACATCGAGGCTGGGACTTCTTTTCACGCTGGTAATACCTGGAGTCACCCCTGCCTGCCCTCTTTCCCCCAGGGAACAACGGCATGCACTCCAGGAACCTTGTCAACTGTCTGACAGTGAAGCCATTTCTGTGTGAATCAGAATGGGGAAATGGAGACACAGTGTCACTGAGACAAGGCTTTCATTCTCTGTCTACATTTGTTGACGGATCAGTTACTGTTTTAGATAGGGTCACTCTAGAGGCCAGGCTGGGCTTTGACTACTATGTCGTCCAGGCTGGTCTTGAACTCATGATGATCCTCCTGCTTTAGCTTCCCTACAGCTAGGATCACAGGTGCCCATCCTCATATGTGGCTCTCATTCCATTTTTATTACATACCTACTGAGTTCCAAACCAGCCCCTAAGCAGGTAAGTTCTCCGCCATCTTGGAACCCGATTTCCAGAACTTCTGAGTCAAACAGTGATCAATTAAAATAATATAGAGCTTTTGGACTCCTGAGCCGCTCCCCAGAGCCAAAGTTCCTCAGTGGCTTCCTCCTGGTCCTTCCTTCCTGGACTTTTCTATCAATTGTTTTCTTTCCTTTTTAAATTAAAATTATTCCGACATATTTATACACACACACACACACACACACAATGAGTTTCACCCTGTGACCCTTTCTAATCTCCACAGAACCCTCTTTTTCCTAACAGTTCCCCTTACCACTTTCATGTTGTGTGTGTATATGACGACCGAGTTTACAGAGGCCTGCTACTTAAACCATGACTGAGAGCTTACTTACTGGAGCTCAAGCACTTAGCCTCGGTTATGCAACCGAACAAAGCGATACCCTTTCCCTCAGCCACCAAAAGAGATCAAAGTTCTGTCAGGATGTAGAGCGGGCTCTCAGCTTCCATGCTGAAGTGTCGAAGGCACTCTTGGGAGGGCTTTGTGCAGGTTCAGGGAGTTCATGAACACACTGGCTCTGCGTGTCCAGAAGATATCGTTTCACGGCAATCCACTCCAACTTCTCTTGACTCTTACTCTCTGCTTTGTCTTCCATGAAGTTCCCGGAGTCTTTTGGGTAGAGGGTTATGTAGAAATGCTATTTAGATCCCGGGCCCTCCACGGACTTTCACTTTCTGACTTTAACCAGTTGTAAATTTTTGAATTAATTAGTGTCTCTGCAAAACGGAAGCATCTCTAATTAAATCTTAAAGGTTCACTATCTATGGATACGAGACAAACGTACACATAGAAAAGAACGTTTGGCACTATGTCCATTTAGCAAACTAATAGCAGTGGATTCTCTTGAGGCCTACGATCCTCCCAGACTTGAACACTTGGCGAGGTTTACAGTACCAGGCCTGGGTTTCTTCCTGTTGAGCAGGCTTCACGTCTAGTGGAGTGCAGTTGGTCACCCACCATACACGCCGAGCACATCTTTCCAGGATGTTAGTTATTGTACCTCACAGGGCTCCTCGCTGGGTACCACTCATGCCTTCCTCCTGCCAGCAACTCATGGTACACCCTCTGGCACTGTGAAAACTGGCTCTCAGGGAGGCTTCTGATCTGTACCAGCTTGATTTTCCTGTGACCAAGATAAATGGTGTGTTCAGCAAGGCCTCACCATCCAGTTCTGGTGGCAACTAGCAGCAATGGAAGTAGCTTTCCTGTTAGGGAGTTGTCTGGAAACTCCCAGGACAACTCCCCGTTACTTGCTGTCAGGATTTTGTTCTCTCAACTATGGCTTCTGAAGAAATTATCCCCTCTATAGGGCATTGCCATTCAAACATATTTTAAATTATATTTTTTAGTGAACTTATAATAGAGGAGGTCTTCACACAGCCCTTTCCTCTAACCTCTCTCCTATTCCCTTCCCCTTTCATACGGTTCATGCGTTTCTGTCCTTCTTCCCCTAAGAGCCTTATACCCGTCCCCCCCCCCCGGCTAGCATCCCTTCCCAGCATTCTTACCTTCCATGGGGACCCCAAACCAAACACATAAAATAAATCTAAAGACTCAAAACTAGTATGTACACATGAGAGAGAACACGGAGCATCTGTCGTCTAGGTCTGTGTTACCTCATTCAGCGTAGCTCCTCCCACTTCCATAAATTATCTACAGATTTTGTGATGTAATGTTTGACAGATGAATTACCGCTCATCGGCTGATGGACATCTAGGGTGATTCCATTGCCTGGCTGTGGTGAACAATGAGTACGGGTGAGGAGGGTCCCTGCAGTAGATGCACCCCTTTACAAGGATACCCAGGAGAGGTGAGGCTGAGTCACGTGGTAAGTCTGCTTCTGCAGGGGCCACACCACTATCAACACAGAATAAGGTTCCTCCACCCTCAGCAGCATTTGGGGTCGTTTCTTGCCATTTGTCATTTCGTAGGGAAAGATGAGAGCTGAAAACCGAACCCAGGGCCTTGCGCTTTCTAGACAAGCGCTCTACCACTGAGCTAAATCCCCAATCCCGCTCAGTGTAGTTTTAACTTGGACTACTTTGATGGCTAAGGATATAGAATACTCTTTAAGATGTCTCCGTGTTTCACATTTCCTCAAGAACACTTTGTTCAATTCTATAGTCCGTTTCCCCCCCCCAGCTGGGTTGTTTGTTTTCTTTCTGTTTTTTTAAAGCTCTCTGTATATTCTAGACACTAATCCTCTATCAAATGTGTAGCTGACAAAGACTCGTTCCCATTCTGTAGGCCGCCTCTTCTCAATTAAGGTTTTTTTTTGGAATCTTTGGGGATGGTACTACTATACCATTGACTAATGGTTTAAATGAAAATGGTTTTAGAGAATTCAGGTGTTGGAAATGAGAAATGCGAAACCACAGAAATCAAAAGATTTTATATGCCCCATTCCCGTATTGCCTATTTCTTAAAAATATCCTACAAGAAAATAATAGGTACGTGTTTCTGATTTTTTTTAAAGTTTTCTTTGTGATGCAAAAGCCTTTCATAGATGGTACGGTTTGGTTTGGGTCTTATTTCCACGTGACCAAGCTCCTATTCAGGGTGTCTTCCCCTGTGCCTGTAGTGTGGACTGTGCTCCCCGGCCTCCCTCTGTCAGGTTCTGGTGAGGATCTCCACCCATTTGGAATTCTTTTTAGTTCTGACAGAGAGAAGAATTCATTTCCATTCTTCTACAGGGAGATAGCAGTTTACCCAGCACCGTTTGTTGACAATGCTGTCTTTTTTCCCCAGTGGGTATTTCTGGCACCTTTGGGGTGTGTGGGTGGGTCCCCAGTCTTATTCGGCGCCCTTACCACGATGACTCAGCAGGACAACCTGACAGGGGAGTTGACAATGTCCTCCAGCAAGGGTTTCTTTTTTTTTTTTTTTTTTTTTTTTTTGGTTCTTTTTTTTTTTAGCTGGGGACGAACCCAGGGCCTTGCACTTCCTAGGCAAGCACTTAACCACTGAGCTAAATCCCCAACCCCTCAGCAAGGGCTATTATCAGGGTTGTTTTAGATATCTGAGGCCTTTCATGCCTCCATATGAACTTTAAGATTTTCCTTTTCAATTTCGAGGAAGAAGTGCTTCAGAATTTCAATGGGAAAAATCTCACTGAGCCTATAGATTATTTTTGATATAATAACTATTCTCACATCAATACGACCGATGCATGTGCACGAGAAGTCTCTCCATCATCTGGTGTCTTCTTTGGCTTCTTCTTTCATGACTTTAAAGTTTTCTTTGTTATTTGTTTGTTTATTTGTTTGTTTGTTTATAGGCAAGATCTTGTGTATGCTAGACTGGCCTCAGACTTCGTATGTAGCCACGGATGACCTTAAAGTTCTGATACTTCTGTCTCCTGCATGTTGGATTATAGGCAGGAGCTATCCTGACATACCTGGTTTACTCAGTTTAGAGGATCAAATAAGGAAAAGGGGAGGGCGAGTGAATTTTACAAAGATTCATATACCCTTTACCTGTATTTACCAATTTGTAATATTCGGACACACATCTCTGCATCTGTGTGAGCATAGGCACATTCATGCACTCTCGTGCACACGCTCACACACACACACACACACACACACACACACACGTCTTAAACATTTGGGGAGGTCGATGCCATCATGCCTCTTTCCCCTTTAAGATTTTAGTGTACATTTTCCTAAAAACAAAACAGAAATCCTCAGTAAATTATCTACTTCAGGAAATTAAATATTGATACAGCACTTTTATCTAATCTAACTTCATACCCTAATATTTTTAATTGACCTAATTCTGTCTGTGTCTCCCATCCAGCACCGGCCCTAGTTCTGGGTCGCATGTCAGCGAGTGCCCTTGTTTGTCTAGGTTCTTGAAG
The DNA here is from genome assembly GCF_011064425.1 of Rattus rattus. Lineage (NCBI taxonomy): Eukaryota > Metazoa > Chordata > Mammalia > Rodentia > Muridae > Rattus > Rattus rattus. Next base: position 87,378,254 of record NC_046165.1, on the reverse strand, counting down.
TCTGGAATCTTAACTTTTCATTGTCTTTCATCCCAGGGACAATGTTTGACAGGTAAAGGCTCCTTCCTTCCTCTGTCTGTCTGTCTGTCTGTTGTTGAGACAGTCTCCTGCAGCCCACGTAGGCTGGCCTCAAGCTGCCTGTGTAGTAAAGGAAAATCTGAAGTCCTGATTCAACTGCCTCAGCCTCCTAATGACTAGGATTGTACGGTGTCATAGCTGGCTCTGTATATTACTTAATTATTAGAGAACGATGTGAAGAAATAGGCTCCCTCCTTCCATGATGTGGGTCCTAAGGATTGAACTTCTTAGGTCATCAGGTTTGGCAGCGGGCACCTTTGCCCTCTGAGCCATCTTCTCTGCCAGCCCCTCTGTTTGTTTGTTTTTTTGTTTTTTTGTTTTTCTTTTCTTTTTTTTCGGAGCTGGGGACCGAACCCAGGGCCTTGCGCTTGCTAGGCAAGAGCTCTACCACTGAGCTAAATCCCCAACCCCCCTCTGTTTGTTTTTAAAAATTATTTTAAAATAATTTTGCTATATATATATATATGTAAATATATATATAGTGTAAAATGTTTGTTTATTCACAATAAGGGCTGGCTTTTTAGCCCAAACTGTCCTTGAATTTGTAGCCAATATTGGACCTATGATCCTCCTGCCTCCGCTCCTACATACTGTAATTACAGGCATGCACCACTGGCTTTTTCGTTTTATAAGAGAGAAAGTTTCAGTCAGGTGCGATAGCCCGTGCCTGTGGTCCCAGCACGCTGAAGTGTTAAAGGCAAAAGGACCAGAACTTCAAGGTCACTTCCAGTTGCAGCTGAGGCTAGCCCAGGAGACGTGAAGTCCTGTCTCCAAATGGCAATGACAAAGTGCTGGTACGTCTGGTCTGCCATTAACTGCTTCTGAAGAGGACAGTTAACTGCAACAACAGCAAAATGAGTGTCAGGAACACTTGCCACTTCCGCGGAGGAGTCCTGAGAACGCCTTTGGGGTGACCCACGACAGCCCACGTTGTCGACAGCTCCAGTAAGTTTGACGATTGTTTCTGGCCTCTGTGGGCACCTGCCTTTAAGTACACATAACCACACATAAACACACACGTGAGTAAATATAAAAATCAATCTTAAAAAAAGAAATGTTGGATTCAGAAGTGGATCCGAAACTCTGCTGACAGATTTGTCACACTTTAGAGACAGCACAGAGGGCTCAGAGAGTCAAGGTGCTACCACCACGATGGTTTGAAACCCCCACTACCCAGATAGTGAAAGGAGAGATCCAACTCTTCAAAGTTGTCCTCTGACCTTTATATGCATGCTTATGTGCTCTCCACCACATACACACGCAATAAATAAAGAGGTGGGAATGATTTTAAGAAACATCGTAAAACTCTGGGAGAAGGGGAACAGAGTCTCGCTCTGCAGCTAAGCTACCCTGAAATTTCACATGATGCTGTCTGAGACTCCTGAACGAAATTAGTCTTCTCTAATACTATTTCATTTTCCCAATTTTCAGTAAACTGCAAAAGTGCTAGATTGGGGGCGGGGCGGGGGAGATATCAGAGACTCACAAACTGAACTGCTCTAACCAATTATATTCTGATATAATCTACCGTGATGAAGAAGCCTAATTTAACCAAGTATGCCTTTTAGGGAGCCCTTAGGAGGCAGAGGCAGGTGGATCTTGTGAATTTAATTGTTATGGGCTACATAACAAGGTCCAGGCTACCCAGGGCTACATAGAGAGTCTCTCTGTCTCTCTCTCTCTCTCTCTCTCTCTCTCTCTCTCTCTCTCTCTCTCTCTCTCTCCCCCTCCCTCCCTCTCTCTCTCACACACACACACACACACACACACACAAGAATACATGAACACACACATGCACATGTATGAACGAAGCCTACTTACTTTAGAGAGGTCCTCCAAACAGAAGGTGCTGAATTTTATGTTGAGAAGACAGCTTCTGCTCACCTTCAGACAGGAAATACGCCTTTTGCCCTTGCCTGAGAGATCACGACTCTTATCAAGCCTTACTGAGTTCTAAGAATCTCATGATTGTCCAATGCCTCCATGTGGTAGAAAAAAAAAATAACATATGTCCTAGCTTCTTGTGGTGGCATCAGAGAAGTGGGTGCAGTTCCCCCTCCCTCCCCCTCCCTCCTCCTCTACCTCTCCCTTTCTGTGAGAAAACCATCCAAATTGAAAACAGGCTTTGTTTTGTGCCCATTCCTTCTCTTGGGGGGGGGGGCAGTAACAGCTCAGCAGGTAAAGGTTCTTGCCCAGCAAGCCAGATGACCTGAGTTCAGTCCCTGGGAGCTACAGGGAAGAAAGAGAGGCCACACACATGAACTCTCAGATATAATAGGTAACAAATATTTTTTTAAAGAACAAAATATGAAATCAGACAAAAAGCCCCCCAGACTGTTCAGCCATCAGAGATTATACAGGGAAGCTGGTGGACAGAAACCCGAGGTGAGTCCTTTTTGAAGAAACCCTTATAAAATTCCAAACAGGATGGTTTGTTTGTTTGACAGAAGAAGGAAATCTTTTCTATTGGCTTCAAGAAAGTTTTAAAAACTATGTTAAGAGAGACTGATGTGGTGATAAACTCCTATAATCCCAGTCCTTGAGAGACTGAGACAAGAGGACCACAAGGTACAGGCCAGCCTGGGTTCCACAGGGAGACCTAGTCTCAAACAGAAAGCAAAGAATGAAACAAGCCTAAACCACAAGCAGTCAAAAAGAAAGGGAAAACATGAATTATCTACCTATCACCCATCCATCCACCATCTGTCTATCCAATTTCTTGCTATTTTTATTTTTGGTTTTAAGACAAGGTTTCATGTTATAGCCCAAGTTGAACTGTAACTCACTGGATGGCCTTGAATTTATAATACTAATCCTCCTGTCTCAGCCTTTTGAGTGACACCATTCCCAGCTATATCAGCAAATGCCCATTTCCTTGCTTGTTTTTGAACTCCTCTCTCTCTCTCTCTCTCTCTCTCTCTCTCTCTCTCTCTCTCTCTCTCTCTCTGTGTGTGTGTGTGTGTGTGTGTGTGTGTTTTCTAGACAAGGTCTTCCTATTTGGCTCAGCATGGCTTTGAACCTGAACTTGGTAAAATGGAGCCAGGGTCACTACGCCTGTGGGACGTCACATCCCAATTCCTTAATTTCCTTTGTGTTTTTTGCTTTTGTTTTTGTTTTTTTACTGTAAATTGAGCAATCCAATCATAGCACTTAATGGGTTTGAGGCATTTGCTTGCACTCCCAGAGCCCACAACAGGAAAACAGCTCCCTCTGGGGAAATTGGGAATTGGGGAAGTAGGTAAGTTATTGGTTATTCTTTTAAGAAAAAAAAAATCATGGCAAAACATCCATAAATATAGAATAAGTAGTGATGGTTATCTTCAGGATGGAGAACTTGAATAGAGGACATTAGTGTATTTTAATAATAAGTAAATGTCACAGATTCTGTGACTTCCTCAGCTCACTTGGTTGGTTTTGTTAATAATCAGTTTTCCTTTCTTTTTTGAAACAGTCTCAAGTAGTCCAGGTTGGCCTTGACCTTGCTCTGTAGCAGAGACTGGTTTAGAACTCCTCCTGCCCCTCCCACTCTTGAACTCTTTCTTCATCTTCCGGCTTCCCCTCCAGAAGCCGGGATTTCGGGCACATTCTGTCACACCCACCCACAGTTAGTGCATTTTAAAATATTATCCGAGCTTGCTTTTCATAGTCAATATATTTTCTTTACTACAACCGAGGGCCTTCTTCTATACCAGCACTGCCAGAACTGACAAGGTCGTGTGTGGACATCAAGGCATCGAGCTTGTACCTCACGACCTTGAAGAAGATCCGTGGGCTTTCTCCACCTTCCTTTCTCCTATTGAACCATGAATATAAACTGGAAAGCAGTCTATGCCCCTCCAGACATGGAAATCCTCATTCCTCAACTCTGCCTTCCTCTTGAAAGGTTTCTTTCTTTCTTTTGAATTTGTCTATTTATTTTGAGGCAGGCCTAGACTCATGTGGCATAGCCTCAAACTTACCACATAACTGAGGAAGGCTTTGAACTCCTGACAAGCATTTTTCTAATAAAATACTCATAATCAATTTCAGGTCTTAAAGATCCCATGTCCAAAAAAAAAAAAAAAAAACAAACCTAGAAAATCCAACCTAGGCTCCCAGGTTTGAATGATTCGTTTACTTTGTGCAGTGGCTAATTGAGCATGTTATCATAGATAAGCATTTGACAACGTGGGCATTCTTGCCCTTTATACATGAGGAAACTGATGCTCTTTCTCCCTAGGAGATCAGTTTGGAATCTTAGGCCTTGGAACTGTGAACACGAGTCAGTCTAGGTAGGAGTGTAGAGAACTTATCTGACACATGCTTAAGACCTGGGTTCAATTCCCAAAACTGCCAAAAGAAAAAAGTAGAGAGCTGGAAGCTGGGAGGGGTGTCACGTGCCTTTAATCTCAGTGCTCAGGAGGAAGGGGAGGAAAACTGTGAGCTCAGGGCCAGCCTGGTCTATATACACATAAAATCTTAAACATTTAAAAAGTTTTAAAATAGCAATCTTTACATCAGAATATTTTTGAATACATAGCTATTTTTATTTATTCATTACTGACTTTTTAGTAATATTTTGGGCGGGGACACAGAGTCTCAATATGTATCGCTGGATGGCCTGGAACGCTATACACATCAGGCTGGTCTCAACAGAGGTCTGCTTGCCTATGCCTCCCATACCTGAGCCACCATGACCTGCTGATATTATCATTGATAAGCTCTTCCAGCACATACAAAACAAAACACTTGTAGAGATTTCTTCAAAATTTATGTTTGCCTGGCCGTGGTGGTGAACACCTTTAGTCCCAGCACTTGAGAGGCAGAGGCGGGTGGATCTCTGTGAGTTCCAGGCCAGCCTGGTCTGGAATTCCAGGACAGCAAGAGCTACACAGAGAAACTCTGTCCCAAACGGGGCAAATCATTTGCTTTGGGTAGTAGAGGAAGGGTTCTTTCTCCTGACAGGAGGTTCAAATGGTGGCCTGGGAGAGGTCTTATCACTAATCTTACACACAATTTGAAGACAACTCTTAGTAGATGCAGGTTTCCTTGAAGATTTGAGTGGAATAAAGTGTGTAATTACGTTATGAATCTTAACACAGCTGGAGTTTCAGATGGACAGCTAGAAGGGGTTTAGCTGGGTAGCGAGAATGCCTGCTCTCCTGGCTACTGGCGGTGAGCTTTCTTTATATCCTGTGTGGTAACTGAAGCCAGGGTTGCCATGGGAGGCAATTTGAATGAGGTCATTTAAAGTGGACCATGGAAATCTGAGTGCAGTTGTCTGCCCAGGACACAAGATCTTGTGTGTGTGTGGACCTTGTACTTGGATGGCAGGGGTCTGTTCCCTTTAGGGTAAACGACAAACAGGTAAGAAACGAAGTCCTAATTTAATGGTGGGATGTTTTTAAAAAATAAACTTCGGTACAGTGCCACACAAGGAACAATTTAGTGACATTACTGTGTGACTATTCTAAAAATATTATTTGAATAGCATCATATTGGAGTAAAGAGAAAGTAGGGTGCTTTCTAGAACTTTTTTTTTCCAATTTCTAAGACTCAGACATTATATCTAATCTAAGAATTCCAAATCCTGTCAAAATTCATCGGCTCATGGTTTATTTCCAGTGATATTACAATCCCATGCCGGGTCGTGGTTACCTGTCACGAACTCCAATCGCATACATTAAAAAAAAAAAAAAAGTCCACATTCTTTCTATAAGAAGTGAAGGGCAGGGGGAAGGGGGGTATCTAGTGTAAAACTGCACACGCCTGGTGTGTCCTGAACAGAAACCCGTCTGGGTTTTTTCTCACAGGCGTGACCTCTGCTCCAAGCACGCAATTGCCAGAGGGAGGAACAAGTGTCAGCCCAAAGGAAAACCCAGTTAGGGGATTTTTCCCCCCTCTCTTTACAAACGGATCACTTTTGGGGAGGAGTCAAAGTCCTCGCCAGGAGAGTACCACCTTTTCCCTTCTCCGGCCATCTCACCCCCCAGCCCTTTCCTAAAGCCCTCCTGGGAAGAACTTCCCCTGGTCTCCCCGGCTTCCACCGGGCCCAGTCGTCCCCCAATCCCGCCCGGCTGCCTCGGCTCCGCCCGGCGCCGGGTCCCCAGGCCACGCCGGGGTCGCTCGGGGCTCTGGGGCCGCGGCCCCCAGGTGCGGCGGGGGAGGGGCGCGGGGCGGGGCGGAGAGGAGGAGTGGCGCGGAGCGTGTGCGGCCGGGGAAGCCATTGCCTGGTTAATAGTTGCTGTTGCTGCACTTCCGCTTCTCTCCCAGCGAGAGCGAGACACGAGTGGCCAGGCCCAGCCGCAGCCGCAGCAGCAGCCGCGGCGGCGGCACGGAGCAGCCAGACACAAAGAGGTGCAGGGGGCCCTGGGGCGGGCGGGCGGGCGCGGGGCCGGGGGCGGGCGGCACCCGGGCCACGGGCAGCAGGGCCGGGCGGCGGGGATGGGGCGGCGGGCCGGGGGGCGGGGGCCGCGGAACTGTCAGCGGGGCCCGGTCCCCGCGGGGACCCGCCCGCCCGGGGCGCATTGTGCGCGCCGGCCTGCGAGCGCAGCCCCGCGTGGCCGGGCCTGGCCGGGCGCCGTGTCCCCGCGGCCCACGCGGCCCACGCTCGGCTTCCTCACCCACTCTGGCTGCTCGGCTCGTCCCGACCTCGCCAAACTCGAGCGGACGCCGGGAGGCCTCGGGGACGGCGGCGACGGCTCCTGGCCCTCCTCAGGCCACCCCCCGCGCGATCGCGGCCCCCGCGTCTCTTCGGCCGGTGCGGCAGTGGGCCCGGAGCCTCTGCAGGGCGGCGGGGCGGCCCGGCCCGCGCCCTCCTGACAGCGGAGTTCCCTCTTTGCAGCGCCTGCATGGTCTGTGTTTCTGTTTTGTTTCCTCCCCCTGCAGGGGCCGTTCGCGGGGTGGGGTGGGGGGTTCGCTATGTCGGATGACGATTCGAGGGCCAGCACCAGCTCTTCCTCATCTTCGTCCTCCAACCAGCAGACCGAGAAAGAAGGCAGCACCCCCAAGAAGAAGGAGAGTAAAGTCAGCATGAGCAAAAACTCGAAGCTCCTCTCCACCAGTGCCAAGAGGTATCCCACTCCTTTCTCCACAGGCATCTAGCTTCCCGGTCGCCTCGTGCTGCATGTCAGGGAGGGAGGCTTCAACGACGACGTTCTCAGGCAGGAAAATGGGGCACGGGAGTCCCACCTGTTTTCTCTCCTGCTCGCTGCTTCTGGTTTTGTTAAAGCCCATGTCCACAAGCAGGAGTTGTGGTTGGCCTCGTCCGTTTCTTGTTGGGAGTTTCAAGAATCCTCATTACTTTTATGAGTGACTCGCAGTGTGATTTCAGAGTCTTCGTTCTAGTAATCACGACTTCCCAGAGGCTGTCATCATACTTCATTATTAAGCATACCTTCCTGGGCAAGAGGAGTTCTGACCATCTTCCTTCCTCTTCACCTGTTGCAGGGGTTGTGTTTTCTGAACTGGGTTTCCCCCCCCCCCATACATTACTTAAGGAATAACTAACTCCCATTAGTGGTTAAAGAAATTTACGTGATGTTTTATGGCAGAATTTGAGGAGCCTCTACCTGTTTGGAGAGTTGAGGTAGTGAAAGAATCACTGAGTGACTGTAAACTTATTTTATTTCAGGTATTTTGGGGAGATTTTTTTTTTTTTCCTTTTCTGTTTAAGAACTTCAGTTTGATACTTTTCAGGAAGACTTGTTTATTAGACAGGGTCTCTTGTGGCCCAAACTGGCCTTGAACTCAGCACAACTTCTGTCTCAGCCTCTCGATTGCTGGGGTTACAGAAGTGAGTCACTTACCTCAGCCAGCGATAGTCTTTTGTGTGATAGGCAGGTAGATATACTTTACCTCTGTCGACCTTAAGTCACATTCTCTGATCCCTGTGATCCTTAAAATAGTCTCTAGCAGGTACCTGGGAACTCCCTGACGTCCTTTCATAACTCCTTCTCTTTCTGTTGAGATAGTTGGCCATAGTAAGGAACAGAAACTGTGGGCTGGTGGGGAAGGGCATTCTCTAAAGAATTTAAATGAAGTGGAAGGTCTAAACGGCTTTGGATCTCTCTGCTGAGTAGTGAGCCTGGCACCCAGAGATTGACAGTCTCATCTGTCCTTTTCCCTGACCTGAAATTCAGAAACTTGGTGTGGTGTCTTAGTGACCTAACTGGACTGATATATGGTGACTTCAGTCATTTTAAATGGTTAGTGTTCAGGTCTCGAGAGCAGTGTTGATGCTTTGATAAAACTGCTCTGGGTTTCTCTGGTTTTTGGTTATATCTCAGACCCTCCAGGGTCTTTGATGACCTCTACGAATCTCCCTGAGCCTAGAGTCCATCCGTCTTGCTCTGGATGGCCTTTCTTGGTCACTCTCTGTCTTCTCAGGCTCTCCGTTTCACTTTGGCCTGTCCTGCCCTAGTGCAGGACATGAGCTGTGATGTCAGTGGGGCTTTTGCATTAAGCTAGAAATCGGTGCGTTTGTGACTGTGTTAGGAAGAAAATGGACAGGTATAGAAAGTAGTTTGCTTTTTATCAGTATAGCACAAAAAAATAGATTTCTCCATAGATATAGCTTGTCTTGTATGCTTAGAAGGCTAGAAACTTAGTTCTGGGTGTAGTGGTACAGGCCTTTGATTAGCTCGGCCCTTGGAAACAGGCAGGTAGATGTCCTGTGAGTTCAGTCAGCCTGTTCTATAGGGAGAGTTCCACGACACTCTGTCTCATGAACAAAACACCAAGCAAAAAGTGTAAAACTGTGGTAGCTCAGATGGGAGGGTGTTGGCCGAGCAGGCATGAAGCAGCACCAGGAATGGTAGCACAGGCCTGTAATCCCAGGGCTATGCCAGGTAGGATCAGTCTTCCTTTCTCCAGGTCTCTGGAGGGTAGGAAGAGGCCAACTATAGTGCACTGAGCCCTGCTGCCTTTAGCTGGACCTTCTTCTCCTGTCAAAGGGGACACTGAGTGTTGACTGGAGAAGTTCCTACCCTTAGAAAACCGTTGGGACTAGATGGACGGCCACTGCCATTACTTGTCAGCCTGGCCTACGAGGGACAAGTGGGGAGCAGCTGGTAAAGAGACATGGCAAGTGGGAAGGGCAGCTGGGGATCAGCAAGTGACGGCTTTACCTGCAAGCCAGTGTGCTGTCCTCGCCTGAATACAGCAGGTTTAGACGCCTAGAGAACTTGTTCCAGCAGTGGCTTTGTGCGTTGAAGGAGAGCTAAGGTCAACATCGAAAGACAAAAAGTGGAAAGGGTGTCTAGGGCAGGATGAAAGGGAGAAGTTAGGACGGTGGGTTGAAATGTGTTGGTTTGGAAGGTAGGTGCTGCCTAATGAAGTTGGAAAGGTCATGTGTACCAGGAGATGGTGGAAAAGGAAACCTATGTGGGCAGAGTAAGGGGATTCATTCACTGTGGAGCGTGGTCTCCAGCAGGAAGTACACAGAGCTGGACCCACGTTTTAAACAGGCCTTTGAGTCACTGCAGACCTTGGCTTAGTGTCTGGACATGCTGCAGATGGTGGCGTTTGAGGCTCAGTGAGTAAAACTCAGTGGTATTGGACTTTAAAAAAACTTATAGCTTTATTTTGTGTGTATTCATGTATGTATGTGTGGATTCAGGCATGTCAGGGTACACGTGTGGAGGTCAGAGACCGAATTGCTGAAGACAGTTCTCTTCTCCGCTTGTAGATTCCAGGGATTGAACTGGGGTCATCAGGTAGGATCCAGGCATCTCTGGCTGTGAGCTATCCCCAGCCTTAAAAGCTTCACCTTCTAAGCATTAAAGGAGCAATTTGTTCCTTTTACAGCTCAGGGGGACACATTTGCTTTCAGATCTGAAAATGGTTAGTTCCAACACATACAGGAATCTGGAAGCTAGTCCTCCGAACTAACATCCATTTGGGAATGAAACACCAGATGCAAGCCTAAAGGGACCAGGATTCTTACTGGAAGTGGTAGAATTTAGCAGGACACTAATAATGTCAGTAGAGATTGGATGTTCTAAACGGGACCACATTTGGAGGGACAGGAAGTCTCTTCAATAGGAAACTTTGAAGAACTTCCCCAGGCACCACTCAATTTGTTTTCCTTTTAACTCGGAAGAAGTACCAGCTAAAAATGTCAGTGCTTCATAGCAGGCTTCTTCTTACCCTCTGAAAACCACTGGAAAGGGAAAAACACCCATTGTCATTCAGATCGCCGAGTTTGCTTGTTGTCCTCTTTTTTGCCTTGGTGGATTTTTAAGTTGCCCGTTAGGATGAGAAGTTATACATAGTCTCCCTTTAGGAGAAGTAGCTTAAGGCCCCAAAGTTTGTCGTTTTAACTGGTGCCCTCAGCGCCTGAGTTAGCAGAAGAGGAGACAAAGGCCAGGGCCCGGTGTGAACTGTCAGTGGCTTCGGCCTAAGGGTGGGGGATGGGCTCTTTGTGAGGTGAGGAGGTGCGGAGAGACCAATGCGGGCCTGCAGGGCTGGGGCTGCCCGAGCAAGCTCGTCCTCGGCCCGGGCGGCCGGGAAGTCCGGGGCTGGGCACCGGCCAGTGCTCCCGAAGGGTGCAGGCGGCGGTGCACCTGTGCGGGGCCGCTGGGGGTCCTGCCGTCCTCGGCCCCACCCAGCACTTCCTGGGCCGCTCGACCCTTGACGGTGGCGGTCACTAGGGCCCCGAGCGGCCATATTGGCTCTGCCGGCAGGCCACTGTGCCCCGGTGCGGGCAGGGTCTGGGTCTGAGCAGCACTGACCTGCTGAGGGCGCTGATGTGGCGGGTCCCGGCCTGCAGGGGGCGCTGGTGTGCGGGGTCCTGGCCTGAGGAGGGTGGAGGGTACCTGACGGGTTGGTGGTCTGCTGGGAGACTCAGAACGATGGGCCTGGCCTGGGGGTGGGGCTGCTGAGTGGAGTCACTGTTTAGGGAGCAAGAGGTCCAGGTTCGGGCAGGGAGACCAGACCTGACAACCACTGCTGGGTCCCAGGTCTGGGAATCCCAGGGGAGACTCAAACTGTTTACATGGAAAACACGGAGGGCAACTGTTTTTGTGTGCTTGGCAGTATTGGAAGCCCTATGCTGTCAAGGGTGGGAGAGCCTGCAAGCTGCTCCCCTGCACTGGGAAGTCTCCCCAGCCTGGGACCTCTGGGTATCCTCTCCTTCCGCAGTGGAGGTAAGGTGGGCTACCGACCTGATTCTGGAAGGGCTTCTGACTAACCTTGTTTCCTGATCTCCCAGGATCCAGAAGGAGCTGGCAGACATCACTTTAGACCCTCCGCCAAACTGCAGGTAAGCTACCTATGGATTGTCTTAAAATTCTTCTATCTTGTGCTTTCTATTAGTGAGTTTTGCTTTTCTTCTATGGCCTGTGCATGGTGTGGTGCTAACATCAGATGAAATGTGTGTGTGTCAGTGGGTATGGCATGCAGCAGGCTGAGGTCTGCTGAGAGAGACGTGATGGGTTTCCATGGAGTGGGCACTTGTGTATAGGAACAAAACTGAGGTTAGGTAAAGGAGCTTGCCTGCTGTAGTGTAGCTATAGGCGAGGTCGGCCTTTACACGTGCAGTTTTGGGGCATTTTGTGTTCTTATTACTTCGCTGGAATAACCTTACCACAGCTCTAAGATGCTGGAGCGTGCGGTGAGAACAAGCTGGCCCTCAGACCTACTCTCATATGCGATTCTGTTTTGAGTTTGCAAAGCAATTCCGGAAGTAGCTAGTGACCTTAGTAGAATAATTTTGCTTTAAACTTTTAATTTAAACTCTTAAAAGGTGATGTTTTTGTTGATGTTGCTTCATCTAGTGTGAAAACAGTTTGAAGCCAGCTTTCAATTAGCTTTATTTAAAATCACCAGTTTTGCATTTTTGAGTCAAGGTGGCAAGAAGTCATGATGATTTGTCTAAACTGATACTTGAATCATGGAGGTTTAAAAAAAATCTCTGAGCCAGGATCAGCCTTGAATGAAGGCGAGGTTTCACTGGTGCTTTAAGTTCATAGGTAGAAGTGACGGCAAGTATTAGTGGATACACAGCAAGTATGCACAGACATGTAGGGTGGGAGCTAAATGAAATATTTTGCTTTTAGCACTCATGTTTTAAAACCACGACTGGTGGATTAAGAGCAGAATTTCGTGTTGCTATTGACTTACTTCTCTGTGCGCGGCTGCATGTGGAGATTAAAGGACAACTTCGTGGGGTTGGTCGCTCCTACCTTTATGTAGCTGTTAGGGATAAACTCGGGCTGCCAGGCTGGAGCCGAAAGCGGCTTCCTCTCGAGCCTTCTGCTCTGCCCTAGTGCTTCTGTTTTGTAAGAATTTGTTCATAATATTGACCAGAATTTGTGGTACATTTTGGAATTTTGTCCTGATTTGTAGGAAAGTTATTTTCAGTATTAGGTACTTTTTTTTTTTTTTCTCGAGACAGCGTTTCAGGCTGGCCTCAAACAATGTCTAGCTGAGGGTAACCTTGAGTGTTTCATTCTCCTGTCATTACCTTGCCCCTAGCACGGGCCTTACAGGTGTGGGGTGTCGTGTTGGCTTTATACCAGGCTAATCTCAGGGCCTCATGCATGTACTCTACCAGCTGAAAGTTAGTTAGACCATGCTCTTTAACTGAGTCTCTCATTGTTCTCATGGTTTCTTCTGTGGCTGGTCATTTTTCAGTGGTTGAGAATTAGAGAACTATTAAAAGACGCAAGCCCAGGCTTCCCTGGGTTGTTTGTGTGGATCAGACATTCCCTACGGCAGGTCCGTGCGGTAGCTGCCGCTGCTGTTGGTGTCAGCTCCCCTGTGTGTGGCTCCGCTGAGCCTCAACAGCTCTGGCTGCTCACATTAGAACCTGTAGCTTCCAGCGAGTATCGGTCGTTCAGACACAGAGTGGCTTTCTCGTGAGTGAGTGCTATCAGATTTAAAACCGTAAACAATTTGAAGATTTTCACGAGATAGTCGTCTTTCAGAAGCAGGATAAGTACGCTTGAGTCCATGTTGTAGCGGGTTTGTCTGTGAGAGGTTTGTGTTTCTGAAGCATGAAGGACTTTTTGTCTTTGTAAATAATTGCGCCTTCAAACTGAAGTCCTGAGCATTACCCACACCTGGGGGTGCCGTGCACTGCATCACAGTGGCGTGGCAGACCTTGCCACTCAGACATTTTGGGAAGAGTGATTTCCAAGAATGCACAAGGGATCTTTATTTTCCACAGGTGTCTATTTTAAGCTGCCCTTTACAAATAGCATCTGCTTTAATTTCTGGAGATTTCCCCACTGGATTGTAAGTCTAATTCTCAACCTTCCTACTGCTGTGACCCTTTATACAGCTCCTTCTATTGTGGGAACCCCGGACCATATAAAATTGTTTCTGCTGCTACTTTGTAACTAGCTTTGCTACTGTTATGAATGTTAATGTGAATATCTGATAGGCAGGATATTGCTATGCGACCCCTGTGGTAGGAGGTCAGGACCCACAGGTTGAGAACCACCGTTTTAAGTGATAACGAATTTGAGTTTCTGCTTTTGACTGCCTTCCTGGTGTTACCGCCCTGTGTTATGCTGTGGTTTCAGTCCTTAGCTCTTGTCCGAGTTTGACTTTATATTTTGTGCTGCTGCCTGTATAGAAGTGAAAACCAGTGTTTAAAATAGCATTTATTCATGTTGTGTATGTGTGAGGACGCACATGTGCCACAGTGTACATAAGAATGTCAGAGGACAACTTGGAGAAGTCCTACCGTGTGGGTCTTAGGGACCCAACTCAGGCTATCAGACTTGGGGGCAAGTGCCTACCTGTTGAGCCATCCTCCCTGCCTCTCTATAAGACGTAACTATTTAATATTTTGATGGCCTTTCTTGTTGGAGACAGAATAGATGCTTGGATGCTTTTGAAGTCGGCTTCCAATTAAGACGTGTGAATTAAGTGATACAATTAAGACATGTGAATTAAGTGGTACATTAATGTTTTTCTGGTGTACCTCAGCATTAGTACTCAGTGCTTCACAGTGAAACTATAAGTTATTGAATAAACTGGAAAATTGGTTTTCACTTACTGAGTTTGAGGTAGTTTTACCCTTTCCAGGACTTCATTCTGTCAGCATGAGTGTGTGGATTTAAGTTTAGACACATTACTTTGTTAAAGCACAGCAGGGGCGTACAGTATCCTCCCAGGGGGCAGCGACCTACTGTGCAGGAGCGCTCTCTGCACCAGAGGCCAGAGGCGTGCTGCTTGTTCTTGCTAGCATCTGCACTCCACAAAACAGTTTGCACCCCAAGTTGCTGATCCCCGAACCTTGTGTGAGTTGCAGTTGCTAAATATGTTGCACGAGAAATTAATTGTATTGAGTAGATTTTTATATATAAATTCTGTACACATGTGTTTCTGAGTATGGGTTTGTGTTAATGCTCATGGAAGTCAAAAGAAGGCATTGACCTCTGGAGTTACATACGGGTGGTTCTGAGCTCCCATCGTGAATTCTGAAATGGAATTTGGGTCCCCTTACCTAAGCAAGACCCTTAGCTACTGAGCCATCACTAGCCCCAGAGACTTTGAAAAATATAAATAAATATAAATTGATTTATATTGCAATGTAAATTAAATTCTTACTTTCAAATATCAAACTGTTTTAGTGATATGTATGAATCTTTCTCCTTCTTTCTCCCCACCCCCCCCGTGTGTGTGCGAGTGTGTGCGCGAGTGTGTGCGCGAGTGTGTGCGTGTGCATGCGTAAGGAATTAACTGTTTCTGGAGTTCACCGTGCATTTGGTTATGCTGTTTATCTATCATTGGCTCTTGTTGAAGGAGGAAATTGTGACTCCTGTAGCAGTTCCACAGCTCGCTCCATTTCAGAAAAACCATGCCCTCTAGAAGCCGTGGTGTCTGAGCCACGAGGCTCATTGTGTAGCTGTCATTTGTAGCCCACAGCCCATACTTTGCTAAATTGATCGCTAGCTGGATGACTAAACATGAATGGTTTTGGATAGTAAGTTACTCATCATAAGTGGCTATTTTGCCTAAGTCCTTTCTACTTTAGTTTTGATAGGAATGTCTATATTATAAGCAAGGCTCTAGTGCTAATGGAAACCTAAAGTTCAGAATTTTGGTTGCTGTCATTACAGATAAAGTATTTTTGAGAAGTCACTAAGCCTTTTAAGCACGGACAGAGGGTAGCAAAAATGAACTTTTCTCTATATAATGTTATTTTATTTGACAAGTGTTTTTATTTTACTTTTTTTATTTATTTGACTATGTAACATTGAGTCAGTACCTTCCCCACCCAGAGTTATATTACATACAGATACATTTTTTTCCTTTTAAAGAATTTTGAGGTGAAACAACATAATTAACAAAACAAAACAGAATTCGAGGACAGCAAGGGATACAGAGAGAGACCCTGTCTTGTAAAACCAAAGAGCAACCAAAAAAAGCCCAGAAAAACAAGCAGTACATCTGTCTCATAGTTCTCAGCCTTATCCTCTCGGCTAAGAGGGCCCATTGCTTATCTTGTCTACCTCTCAGTGTTTGGAAGCCCAACTTTGTCTTCATGTAGCTCAGGCTGACCTTGAACTTGCTGTTTCGTGAGGATGACTGAGCTCCTCGTCTTCCTGCTTCCACCTGCAAATGCTGAGGTTCCCGCTTCCTGCTAGCACTCCCTTGCTTTGAGACAGGTTCTTGCTGTGTAACTAGGCTAGCTCTGAATTCATCATCCTCCTGCTTTGCCTCCTGGTAAGGAGTTATGAATCATTAAAGTTTCTGTATTGAATAGTGAACGCAT
This sequence comes from Rattus rattus, assembly GCF_011064425.1. Classification (NCBI taxonomy): domain Eukaryota; kingdom Metazoa; phylum Chordata; class Mammalia; order Rodentia; family Muridae; genus Rattus; species Rattus rattus. The sequence goes on along the minus strand of NC_046165.1, from coordinate 87,362,467 downwards.
TGGAGCAGGATAGTGTCAGTAGTTGTACAGTGTTGCAGATGTAATAGTGTCACTGAATCGTACACTTAGAATGTTAAAATGCTAAATTGTATATAGTCGGTTGTGTATGTAAAACCACAATAGGACAGAGGTGATTCCCTGAGAGGGCTGCTCTTTAGGGGCTGGGGTGTGTGAGAGGATTCACAACTACCCACAATTCCATCTCCGAGGGGTCCGGTGCTTTCTTGTGGTCTTCACAGGTAGCCACACTCACACAGAAACATGCACGTAGATAAATCTTTAAAAAAGTATTTTAAAACACAGTAAAACAATATTGTTAAATGTTTTTTTTAAAAAATCCTTGTAGCTCAAGAGGTGAAAGTGGTTTTAAGGAAAGGCACCCATTGTCTCCGCCACAGCCTTATTGCTTGTTGTACATGAGGTGGTTCATCATCTGTGAGCGGTGCTGAGGTATTGACGTAGTAGCCACCAGTGCCTTGGTGTGAGGGCAGAAGAGAGAGATGGCTTTGCCCTCACTGCGCAGCCCGCGGCTGGAGCACTTACTCATCTGGGAAGATTTCAGGAGGATTGGATTGAAGAGTGAGATGTAGACTCACTGGAGGAAGCTGCCAGCAAACGTGGTGGAGGGCAGGCAGGGAGAGCTGTCACATGGCGGGTGAGCCTTTGGCTTCAGAGTGCAGAACAAGTGGGAGGGTGTAAGGAGAGTAAAATGTGAGCTCCTCTGTCAAGCCACGGGCTTGCATTTCACTTTAGAGAAGACATTAGAGAATCTTGGAAACTTTTGAGTGGGAAATGAAATGTTGATGAAACAATTTGACAAAGACAAGGACAGCATGAGGCTGAGTAGGAAGCAGTAGACTTAGTTGGTGCTGTAGTGCGAGGCCAGAGGTCTTGGGAAACAGGCAGCAGCAGGCTTGAACCAGAAGAACCAGGAAACTTGCCTGCTGAAGGGAAACAGGGGTTTTGGGTTTGAGTAGCACAGAAGCTAGGACAGGAAAAATGGCTTAGAGAGGCAAGTTCTGTCCCCAACGTTGTTCTGTGGATCATATATAGTGTCGAGCATGTTGCTGCCACAGAGTAGACCATGATTGTAGTTTGATTTTATATCTGAGCTTATTTGATCAATTATTGAACTCTCAGCTCTGTCTGCGTTTAGGTTAGATTAGGCAAATTAAGTAGACTATAAATTCTTCAAGAGGCAAAGGCGATGACTTACGTTTTTGTTTCTGACCCTGTAGGTTTCCCCCAACTTTTCAATTGAAAGATTTCAGAGCTATAAAAGAAAGACATCGGGAGACTAGTGTAATATACTTCAACTGTCTATGGAAACTTTACATTTGTATAGTTCTTAGTTTCATTATTGATGAGATAAATACCATGACCAAAACCAACTTAGGGTAGAAAGCCTTTTATTCTATCTGTCATTGAGACACATCAGAGCAGGTCTGCCAGCTGGTCCATACTGCATCACCTCTGACCAAGGAAACAAGCAGAAGAAGCCATAGAGTTCTGCTTGCTGGCGTGTGCAGGCAATGCTTGGTCAGCTTCCTTAGACAGCCCAGGACAGGCCTGGCTAGGGAGTGTTGCCACCTGCAGTGGGCTAGGCCTTCCTTATAACAATCAAAAGGACAATTCCCCACAGACACATCAGTCCTAGTGGTTTCTCTCTTGAGAGTCCCGGATGATCGTAGGTTGTCAGCCTCACAGCCAGAGCTGACCAGGACACGTGGTTTCTTTGTTTAACTCTCATAGAGTGTGAATGAAGTGGTGAAGTATGCCTGAGTCAAAGGTGCGAAGGCTGAAGGTGACTTTCCACATGAGTTTGGAAAGTTTTTGATGGTGAAGTGGATGAGATCCTCCGGGAAGAAGAGGGCTAGCATTTGTGTTCTAAAAGCTGGTCACAAACCACAGTAACAGCACAGGGAAGACTGAGGCAGGAGGAGCAATTGTGGGCTACATAGCAAGTTCCAGATAGAACCGTGTTCTGAGGAATGTCTGTAATGAAGGACAGGTAAAGAAAGATCTGGAAAAAGAGGAAGCCAGGAACAGGAAGGGCCGCCATGGCTCTGGGAGCTTCTCAGTGTGGTTTTTGGTTTTGGGTTTCAGTGTTTTGTTTTGTTTGTTTGTTTGTTTGTTTGTGTTTTTTGTAATAGACCAAAAAGGGAAAGCAAACAGAGAAGGATGGAGGGACAAGAGGAAGATGGGACAGTTTTTAAACAGAAAAAAAGAAGGTAGAATGTGGAGTTGAGCTATTGGCGAAGGCTGCAGGTGTGGTGGGGGACAGCTCTCGGTGTGGGAGCACTCACTCCACCTCGGAGCAGCGGCATCTGCCTCCTGCCTGCCCTCCCGTGAGAGCAGGGACTGCGCTGTCTCCGCATCCCTGTGGTGCCTAGAAACGGTCGATCCTCACTGCGAATTGAACTCATAAACTGGAAGTGACTGGTGTCAACCTGAGGGGTCACAGAACATCTTCCTACATTGTTTAACAAAGAACGCAAAGAAGAGTTGGGGAAGCTGTCTCACAGCTGTCCCTGGCCCCGGGCATTGTTGGCAGTTTGGGCCCTCCAGAGTCACAGAGGGGCAGGACATCAGTGTGATTTAAATAAAAACAGATGTGGTCTGTTCTCCATACTGGACCGGTAGTAGAATTTAAAAAATAGCATAGTGTACACTTTCGTTTTATAAGGTTGTCTACAAGGAAGCAGTGGTGTAGGGATGCTAAATAAACTGGGGTCCAGTACCCTAAAGCCGTCCCAAACAGGTGGCTGTTAGAGGAGCTGGAACTGACCCTCCTGAGATGTCTGATGCGCTCCTGTCACCAGTAGAGTGCAATAGGGCTTACATAGGAAACCGTTCTCACGCATCCGCTCACTCAGCCCTGCCTTGAGTGAGACACAGGGCGGGCCTGGTACCTGGTGCAGCTTGTCCTTCTCACCCCGGGCACCTCCTCCTCTTGGAGGCTAGGAGCTCATCAGACCTGTGCTTGGGAGGCTAATGAATGCTGGAGCTGCTATATTCAAACCAGTCTTCCCTTTAATATGCTCATGTGACTGTGAGTAGCTTTCCAGAACCCATATCGCATGGGGGAGCCTTTGGGAGCCATGGTGCTGCCTGGGGCAGGGCCCTCTGCCTGTCAGAGTGTGTGAACTTGACAAGTTAGTAACATGACAGATGAGAAGAGAAGTGCTGATGTCATCCAGCTCTTGCATAGTGTCCAGAAGCAGCTTGACCACTAGTGTCACATCAGACTTCCCCAGCCTGGACTGTGTCAGTACTGTTTCCTGTAATATTAATCAATGGTGTGGTCTCAGTAGGGCTCTTGGCATTGGTATGATGACGACTGATACTGTCAGGACTTTAGGCATTTGTGTCTGTTTAGATGATAGATGGAAAGCTTGTGTGGGGTATACCCCAGTAAATCTTACAGAAAAAGACTTGAACTTGATATGATATATCATACCTCTAATATCAGCACTTGTCTGAAGCAGGAAGATTGCCTTGAGTTTGGGCATAGCCTGTGCTACAGAATGAGACTCTGTCTCAAAACAAACAATCAAAACAAAAACAAAAGCAAAACCTAGAAAAAACAGTTTGGGATAATCTTATTAGCAGAAAGAAGAAAATTGCTCAGTGTGGCAGCTGTAAACTGTGTTGAGTACTGCCATTGCTCTGCAGGGCTAAGCCAGAGCTGTGGACCGTGGACTTTAGTAGGTGTCTTTTGTTAAGGTGTTTATAGCTGTGATAAAGACCATGCAACTTGAGGGAAGTCAGGTTAGGAACTGAAACAGACCATGGAGGGCTGCTGCGATCCATCTGGCTGGCTTCTCATGATTTGCTCAAACTGCTTCCTTACACGACTCAGGGATGCACCGTCCACGGTGAGCTGGATCCTCACACATCAATCATTAATCAAGAAAACGCTCCACAGGCTTGCCAGGAGCAGTTTCTTAATTGGGTTTCCACTTCCCAGATGACTCTTGTATCAGGTTGACATAAATCTAGCCAGCACAGTGGGCAATACAGACAGCAATAAAGGGATTTGTACACCTCGTGATGTGATGGCTGGTAGGAAAGAACTTGTGGAGTACAGTGATAAAGGACCATTGGGTGTGTGTGTGTGTGTGGGTGTGGGTGTGGGTGTGTGTGTAGGTGTGCTTTCAGACTTATAAATACACTCCAGCAAAGTACTCAGAGAAGACAGGAAGAAGCCAGGCCAAAGTGCTGTGAGAAGGTCCAGTGAGGAGACAGAAGAGGAGGCTCGGGTACGGTAAAGAGTTGGGGGAGCCCTTCTTGATGTTGAGCTACAAGTGACACTTACCTCAGCCGTGGGCTGAAGGGCAGTAAAACCTGGCCTAGAGCCAGGCTCCGTGTGCTGGGAAGTCAGGCTGGAAATGACTGTTCAGACAAAGTGGGTGTGAGGTTGTTTCCCACCAGGCATCCGAACTAAGGTGTCAAATAGAAGTTAGGTACAGGGGTTGGGACTCAGGAATATTTTGAGGATGTTTGGTAGACCTCACTGTTGAATCTGGTGGATGGGGAGGCCTGTGACTCACTCAGAGAGAGGGGGATGGCCGAGGAGCTCTGTGGGGCTTGAACATCTTGCTTACACTTAGCTATCCACACTTCCCTAGTGTGATAGTGGAGAGGGAATGTCAGGAAGTGGTGGCTGGCTGTTCTCAGATAGAGTGGCCATTAAGCCTAGCATGATGCCTGCCGGGCACAGGGAAGTCAGCCAGCAAGTCCTCACTGCACAGCACAACCCCAGGTGTGGTGCTGACCACATTGTACAGATCCACGTTACAGAACACAGAAAAGGGGATGGTTTTTCAGTTAAAAAAGATGTTTCTGTTCTCAGCTAAAAGATTTCATTGTATTTATCCAGAAAAGTGATTCATTATTTCTTTTGCCCTCTTTAGGCAAAATTACTTAATTCCTAGAATTCTTTTTTTTTTTTAAAGATTATTTTTGCTTATGTGGGTGTGAGAGAGAATAAGAACGAATGCGCTATCTGCCACATGTGTGCTCACCCAGAATGTCCAGAAGGGGGCGTCGAACCCCTGAAGCTCAAGTACATACCATCCTTCCGACCCCTAGATTTACTTATTTTATTCTTGAAAGAGGGTCCCCTGGCTGGCCTTGAGCTTGCTGTGTAGTCCAGGCTAGCCTGTCTCTGCTTCCTAAGCAGTGGGATTAAAGGTGTGACCCCCACGCCTGGCTCCCAGGACCCCAAAATACACCTGGCAAACATCCTCTCTCCCTTGAGCCAGCCATACCGACTTTAGACTATGCATGTTCTCTTGGTCTTGCCTAATTTCATTAATTTGGGGAAATGTTTGGAAACAGGAGTTGTGGTCATGGAGCCTTAGATGCTACCTGAGTCAAGTGGGTGGAAAGGTGGACCACAGGTGTCTTGTCTGCAGAGGGATCTCACTGCAGAGTAAGTTAGATTTCTCCCACCACCACGACCTTGCCTTCTCTGGGAACACACTTCACTTTTAAAACATAATTTACTGGAATTGGTGTTATAAAAATTTATTTCTTGGCAGAGTTTGCTAGAGCACATTTATCCTCATAGAAGATCATTCAATTGGTTTACATAAAAGACCCTCAAAGAAAACATTTGTTTTATTACATGCACCCGAGAGGCTTTCTAAAACATGAGTGATAATGTTCCTCTAACCTAAGTAAATATCCCAAAATAACTGTAGCTTCCTGCTTATAGTAAGGTGTACACGGCGCCTGGCAGTGGACCGCAGCTTCGCTTCTGCGGCGTTGCCCTTTGTCCTGGCCGCAGAGCCCTCTTAGAGTATATCCTTGGCCACATCGTTTCATCCCTAGAGGGACTGGTGTGGGACCTTGGGGTGTTCTCACACACAGGGTAGGTGCCGCAGGATGGCGAGGGCCCCTAAGTGCCAGTGAGGATACCATTCTTGTTCCAACTGTAACCTTGGATTTGTGTCCCCAATAAAATAGATTGTCCTTTATTTTACTCTTACCAGTTTATAAATGTGGAAGTGTACTCTGTAGTGTAGCACCTGCAAGTTAAAACGTGTCTTTGGAGGAAAAGTCAAGGTGTTCTGACCTTCAGCCCAGGGTGTGCAGGTGGGGATGTCGGCTCTCCTCTCATTTCTCTGTGAGCTGTGCATCAGCAAGGAGTTACGGAGAAGTGTTCTTTGCTGCGGAGGCTTTTTTTTTTTTAAGATTTATTCATTTATTATATATAAGTACACTGTAGCTGTCTTCAGACACACCAGAAGAGGGCATTGGATCTCTTTACAGATGGTTGTGAGCCGCCTCTCCAGCCTGCTGTGGAGGTTAACACACGGAAAGTGCTGCTGACTTTATCTGGGTGCTCCCAGTGACCCAGCAGTGACCGTGCTGTCTTGTTTTATTTCCCAGAGCCACTACTAAGTCCTTTCTGTATGTAGTGGCTGGTCGTGGTCTAACTGCCATCGCTTTGCAAAGGGTGTGCTTCCATGACAGGCCCTCTGAGCCCCTCTTGCAGCTGTGAGTCTTCCCAGCGCCCTTCAGGGCTCTGAGGGACCTAGGACTGAGCATGGCACATTGCTTACTGCAGTGTGCTGACTTCATTCTCCGCATGTCTAGTAACATTTTCCTTCGTGCTTGGAATCTTTGTCAACTCATGCTTAATTTCTATGTTTCTCTCATCCTAGTCTGCTCCCTTCCTTTCTATTCTTTTAAGAAAATTGTGGCTAGCCATTTGGATTTTCTCAGAAATTTCTTATGAACATGTTCACTTAGCCAGAAAATACTTCGTTACATTTGAATTTTCATGAAGCAGATAAAACTTGATGTACCTGTCTATGATGATAGCTCTGTGGTAGAGTGCTTATCTAGCATGCGTGAGGTCCTAAGTTCAATTCCCACCACCACTACAAACAGACAAAGTCCTGCAGCCAGATAATAGTTGAGTGACTAGAGTGCTTGCCCAGTGTGCACAAAGCCCAAGTTTGGTCCCCAAAACCAAGTAAAGTTGATAAGTGGTACATGCCTGTAATCCTACACCCCAGAGGTGGAGACAGGAGGGTCTGAATCAGGGTCATCCTTGGCTACGTTGAAAGTTTAGCCTGGGATATGCGAATCCCACCATAACAAAAACTTCCATGTACCAGACCATATGTATTAATTCTCACGGACCTAACCATTGAGGGCGTTGTTTAGACCTCAGTTAGAGTAGACCACGTTAAGCAGGGTTCTGGTTTTTTAAATGAATCTTTAACATACGTAGCATACCAAACACTTGCCATTGCATATGAGGGTTGTCTGTTAAACAGCAGATGCCGGTCATTCCAGTTAAGTTGTCGCTGCTTTTGAAATTGTTTTGAGGTCTCACATGATTATCAGTGACTCGACTGGAGTGGGCAGCGGTCTCCTTCCTACTGTCTCACGTGTAATTAGTCTGTTTCTCTGGGACCCGGTAAGCAGTATAAATTGTTGCAGTCCTGCTGCCACTCTGTTACGTGCTTCCCTGGGTCCCTTCCTTACATGGCCCAGCTGAGGACAGTGACTCCTTGAAGTATATTCCCACTCATTCTCATAGTCACTGAGTGATTTCTGTTATGCCACATATTCTCAAGTTAACCCTGGAAAGGTGGAGTTCCCGTGATGGGGAACATTCATTCATAATGCCGTAAGAGAGACCTGTGTCTCCAATAAAAGAGTTTTATCCTTAATTTACTGTTGCCTGTTTCTATGGGAAGCACCTTCTGTATCATTCAAAGCAACCTCAGGTTAACTGCCGTAGGAGCTGGCCAGTTAGGGCAGTGGCTAGTGCCACTGAGAGAGAGATGACACTGGATGGTAAAAACCCAACCTTGAGGAGGGCATTTTAGGCCAAATGGCAGCAAGTGGGAGAGCGGTAAGTGTGGGGATGGCCAGGGTGGCTAGAGTGGTGAGGGTAGTAGCCTGGTGGAGAGATGGGTAGCAGTGGCATGCTGTTCTCTTAGTTTCATGAGGAAGCCCATGGGTGGAGCCTACATAGAGGAGTGCCCAATAGTCCTCAGTACCATTGGCCTACATCTGAAGAAAGACACTACTTGATTACTTGCTATTTATTTGTTTATTTATTTGAGATTTTGACTTCTTTTATTATTATTACATTTTGGGCTTTGTTTACAGTTATTTTAGTAGCCTCAAAAAATCAGGGTAGCCATAAGTCAGAGTTTTATTGCTGTGAAGAAACACCATGACCGTGGCAACTCTTACAAAGGAAAACGTCTAGCTGGGGCTGGCTTACAGCTCCATGATTGTCACAGCAGGAACAT